>NC_134356.1:36398321-36565821 GCF_048569485.1 Anomaloglossus baeobatrachus | reverse complement strand
ACATTAAAAAATATGTTTAGGATTTATTTAAAAAGAAAAAAATTGAAATCTTTAAAACATTGAAATTATATAGGCACCCTCAAGGGTAATTTAGTTCTTTTTACTTAAAGGGAATCTGTCAGCAGGTTTTTGCTATGTAACCTGAGAGCAGCATAATGTAGAGGCTGAGACCCTGATTCCAGCGATGTGTCACTTAGTTTACTGGGTGGAGCAGTTGTGATAAAATCATAGTTTTCCCTCTGGAGATCTAGCAAAGCTAGGAATGCTGATTATGTATAACCCCGCCCTCATCACTTATTATGTATTACCGAGCCCACACCACTAATTATGTATAACCCCGCCCACACCACTGATTATGTATAACCCCATCCTTACCACTAATTATGTATAACCCCGCCCACACCACTGATTATGTATAACCCCATCCTTACCACTAATTATGTATAACCCCGCCCACATCACTGATTATGTATAACCCCACCCAGACCCCTGATTATGTATAAACCCACCCACACAGCTGATTATGTATAACCCCACCCACACCCCTGATTATGTATAGCCCCACCCACACCCCTGATTATGTATAGCCCCACCCACACCCATGATTATGTATAACCCCACCCACACCACTGATTATGTATAACCCCGCCCACACCACTGATTATGTATAACCCCACCCACACCCCTGATTGTGTATAGCCCCACCCACACCCCTGATTATGTATAGCCCCACCCACACCCCTGATTATGTATAGCCCCACCCACACCCATGATTATGTATAACCCCACCCACACCACTGATTATGTATAACCCCGCCCACACCACTGATTATGTATAACCCCGCCCACACCACTGATTATGTATAACCCCACCCACACCCCTGATTGTGTATAGCCCCACCCACACCACTGATTATGTATAACCCCGCCCACACCACTGATTATGTATAACCCCACCCCCACCCCTGATTGTGTATAGCCCCACCCACACCACTGATTATATATAACCCCACCCACATGACTGATTGTGTATAACCCCTCCCACACCACTGATTATGTATAACCCCACCCACACCACTGATTATGTATATCCCCACCCACACTACTGATTATGTATAACCCCACCCACACCCCTGATTATATATAACCCCACCCACACCACTGATTGTGTATAACCCCTCCCACATCACTGATTATGTATAACCCCACCCACACCCCTGATTATGTATAGCCCCACCCACACCCCTGATTATATATAACCCCACCCAGACCACTGATTATGTATAACCCCACCCACACCCCTGATTATGTATAGCCCCACCCACACCCCTGATTATATATAACCCCACCCAGACCACTGATTATGTATAACCCCACCCACACCACTGATTATGTATAACCCCGCCCACACCCCTGATTATGTATAACCCCACCCACACCACTGATTATGTATAACCCCGCCCACACCCCTGATTATGTATAACCCCACCCACACCACTGATTGTATATAACCCCGCCCACACCAATGATTATGTATAACCCCGCCCACACCACTGATTATCTATAACCCCACCCACACCACTGATTATGTATAACCCCACCCACACCACTGATTGTATATAACCCCGCCCACACCAATGATTATGTATAGCCCCACCCACACCACTGATTATCTATAACCCCACCCACACCCCTGATTATGTATAACCCCGCCCACACCCCTGATTATGTATAACTCCACCCATCCCACTCATTGTGTATAACCGCACCCACACCACTAATTATCTATAACCCTGCCCTCATCACTGATTATGTATAATACATATTTATAATATATTTATTCCTCTATATAGTGCTATTAATTCCACAGCGCTTTACATACATCAGCAACACTGTCCCCATTTGGGGCTCACAATCTAAATTCCTTATCAGTATACCTGCCCTCATCACTGATTGGCTGCTTTGTGTACACTGTACATTGACAGAAAGATGCAAATAAATGGAGGAAGCGGGGTTGGACCAGGAAGCACGAGACACCTAGTCCTGCAGTGATAATCTCCTGCTGATAAAACACTGATTTATTTGAAACCGCAAAACACAGATCAGTAAGTCACACATTGCTGGAATCAGGGTCTCTGCCCTTGCATCATTGTACTCTCTGAGTACATAGCAAAAACCTGCTGACAGACTCCCTTTAAATGCATATATTCGGGCTAATTTTGGGCTAAAATTTTAATCCTTTGGCATGTGGCTGTTGTCCATTGCTGGTTCCCAATGAATTAACTAGTAATCTATCAGTGAGCTCATTCTGATGGGAAGCTTATCACCTTATTATCTGTCTTTTTCTTTACTCATGTGTCTTAATTTAGGAATAAAGATCACATCAAAGTTGAGCAGAACGTTGTAATCTTAAATCATCTAAAAGAAAAAAAAAAACAAATAAAGTTACAAACTCTTCTTCAGAGTGAGCTCACTGGCGGATTTTCAGTTAACTCATTCTTTAACTTTAACCAGCAATGAGCAGGGAAACAAAGAATACATAAAATCCAAACACGGCATCATTTTCATAAAATTAAGAGGTAAAAATGTATATATTTTTATCCCCAAGTACTTGCATGTAAAGATGTACATATCCTTTAAAAAGACATTTTGGGGTGGACTCACAATTTAGATAACTGAACATTACGAGAACTCGATTTTTTTACAATGAGCTCTAAAGCCGCTGCATATCTAGGAGGTAAAGTGAGCACGTGCAGAACGAGATCGCTGATGCACATTATTAGATCGCGCATGCGCACTGTGAACCTGAGCTGAAGGCGGATAATGATCACGATTGAATATCACCGTTCATTGTGGGATTACTCAAGCAGAAACAGATCACATGGGCAATGTATGATACATGATCTGAAGCAGGAACAGGAGCAAACTGGAAGGGGGGGTAAAGTAACGGGAGACAGAATGTCGGCAGCGGAAAACAATTTTGACAGGGTGTAAATTACAAAGTTGCTTAAGGTCGCATGGAGACATGATTTTAATAATAAAGAGTTATTCTTGGAAAACCCCTTTAAATTATAAAATTCGAAAAGTGCTAAAGAGGAACTTACTGTTTACAGATTTATACATCTCAGGATCAAAGGTATAAGGGGACTGCATCCAGCTGAAATACATCCCAGTGTAGAGACCCCTCGGGTTCCTGTGTTGCGATACATGCTGCTGGCCAAACAGAAGCCGGCAGCTTTCATCTGTGTCCCTGTGACTGAGGGCGGCGAATTGCAATGACGTCATGCTTTGCAATAGCACCGACACCTATGAAAGCTGACGGCCACTGTGCGCTGGCTACACAGGAGGACACTGTGCGACATGGGAGCCAAGGGTAGTGAGTACAATGTTGTTGTTTTTTGCATTAGACAGAATGGAGACATATTTACCAGGATGGGGACATATATACCAGGAGGGGGACAGTAGATATCAGGAGGGCCTCAGTGGGGCACAGTATATAACAGGAGGGTGACAGTAGATACAAGGAGGGGGACAGTGGATACCAGGAAGGGGGAAATATAAACCAATAGGGGGACAGGAGATAAAAGGAGGGGAGCAGTATATACCAGGAGGGGCCCAGTATGGGGACATATATACCAGGATGGAGGAAAATTTTACCAGGATGGGGTTATACATACACCAGGATGTGGGCTAGAATGAGGAACCAGGATATACCAGGATGGTGACATATATACCAGGATGGGGACATATATACCAGGATCCAGGATGGCGTTATACATACACCAGGGTGTGGGCTACAATAGGGAACATATATACTAGGATGGAGGACATATATACCAGTATGGGGACATACATACCAGAATCGGGGACATACTTATCAGGATGGGGGGCATATATACCAGGATGGGGGGCATATATACCAGGAAGGAGCCCAGGATGGGGAACATTAGAGCAGGATGGGGAGATTACTACATATGGGGTGGCCATCTCCTATATTTTTCTAGGATTTAGAAGGCTAAATGTATACATACATATACATACATCTGACGAACTTAAGGGGGGGGTGCAGGTCCAAATTTTGCACCAGAGCACATCGAATTCTAGTTACGCCACTGTTCAGATGACACCTAACATTACCATACTTGTTCCTCTCATCAAATTCTACAAAATAGTAAGGCCACAATGCACCAGGATTTTGTCCGCCACTCTATATGAAGAGAGCACTAGAGTAATAAGTGACACATTCATTATGAAGAGTGCACCTCTCGATTAGTTTGGTGCATCCTTTGATTGCTCTGTGCCCCCACGAGATAAGTCATGGGTACAAAGCCCCTTTTTGGGCACAAATTATGATGAATTTGTTCGCATGGTTGGTCATGACCTGTCCCATCAGATCTTTGCTCATTTATCAGTTGTCAGAAGCCGATATTGGTGTAAATATACCAAAAGTCAAAAAATGTGAAGACTATTTTGACTTGGGCTCAAGATCTTTGGATGTCAATGAGCACATGCGCCGCCCATGAAGTGACTTTGCTGAGGACTCACTGGGAGATGAATGTGTGCAAGCACCACCCTTGTACAAACAAGGAGGGGCCATAGCAGAGCCGTAGACTCTACCCACAGTCACAGTCCGGCACCAATGGGATATTGCACCATTACTTCTATAACGAATTAAACAATAACCAGGCTATGAATTTCTGAAATATATCTATTGCACCAGTACAACAGGACCATTATGGCGATAGCTTTACTATCACATCATTAAAACAGGTTCTCTTGAAAGGGTCTTCTCACATGAATTAGGATAAGACACCAAGACAGAACTCCTATAACGGACACATGTTTGGGGGTGGTTGCCCCTCATCAGTGAAAAGCAAAAGAACTGTTTTGGCTGAGTGAGAGGAAGGTCTAAGGGCTAAAGTTTCTCATTGTGAAGAGTGCCAATTCGGTAGAGGGAGGACAAGCAATGCTCCCCTGGAAAGTTGAATATTTATATCCTTTGATGTAAAACTCCTGAGAGAGCAAAGATTAAACTCCATTAAAGAAAAAAACAGACTTTCTAGTAATTGCGGAAATGTCAGTCAGTCAGATGATGGATTCATTAAACTTCAGTCTCGGTCTTCTCCAAGGATGGAACAAAATAAGAGCAGGATCATTAGCTGTACAGATTAATTAGCTCAGTAACCAAAGGGCTTAGCAAAATGTGGACCCTTTGGCTCGAGAGGATAAAGAAATACATAGACCAACGCTCAGTAAAACTGTAGCATGGCTGAAGAAGGAACCCAAGATTCTACAAAAAGATGGGCGATGGCCAACACGTCCACCATACATCTTCTATTAGGACTCCTTGAATGGGACAATCTACTCTGACCAGCCCGCCCGATGGAAATATGTCTGGTTGGCCATAGCTTTCCCCCCCTCTGCAGCTGGTAGAATCCAGACCCAATAAGGCAAACCTGGGGGGAACCATCATTCTTTAGAGACAAAGCTAGTCTTTCCTTCACGTGGTCAAGGTGGTACCGCTTGTGGACTTCAACCTGGTACTTAGCCTTTTGGTTCCACAACTAGGACTCATAGTGGTGATGGCCAATACATCCACCATAAATCTTCTATTGGGACTTTTACCCAATGTAGGATTCCTTGAATGGGACAAGCCACTCTTTACAGCCCGATGGAAATATGTCTGGTTGGCCATAGCTTTCCCCACCTTTGGGGCTGGTAGGATCCAGACCCGATAAGGTAAACCTGGAGGGAACCATCAGTCTTTCAAGACAAAGCTAGTCTTTCCTTCAAGTGGCCAAGGTAGCACCGTTTGTAGACCTCAACCTGTACTTAGCAGCTAGCCTTTTGGTTCCCCAACTAGGACTCATAGTCATTTATAACAAAGGACATCCAGGACATAATAACATATATGTACCGTGCTGTATGTTGTTTGTTGTGGAAATAATAGCGCAGCCATGTGATTAAGTGAATCACTCAGCAGCGGTGGCCGCCTGCGCAGCTGGGACCCAACAGGCTGCATAATGATGCAAGCACTCCCCGAGGACGGCCAAGACTGCGCAGTACATATCACATATTCACAGCTCGGAAGGATGTGTATGGGAGATAATCAGCAGATGTTGAAGTTGTTAGGTCTCGCCCAACATCTGAACATTTCCCTGGTCCTTACTATGACTAATTTTGAGAAGCATTTGCAGAGTTTGGGCACTATGGAGATTTATGAGAGTTTCTGACTCCTGAAAAAATCTATTAATAAACTTGGGTTCCTGTGGAACAGCATCTGGAGAACAAAATGATCTCACACAAACATAACCGGAAATATACGCGGAAATATTGAGATGAGGACTATTTGATGGATGACGATTTGGAATATCTACCTCAACAAGGATTACTCTACAATATCTTGCCAAAAAATAGCGGCAGCTCTCTTATATGGAAAAGTAGAACATTTTTTAAAGGGGTTGTCCAACTACTAGGACAACCCCTTCTGATTCAACTTGTTTTATGTACTCACCTCCCGTTCTGGTGCTATTCCAGTGTCAGTAATCACCGTTCAAGGCTCATGTGACATTATGACATTATGCAAGCCCCTCACCCAATCACCGTCGACTTCTTTCACCAAGCCTTTGGACCAAACGAGCAACAACAGGAAGTGAGTGGCAGCCACAGCAGCACTTCCTGTTGATTAACTGATTTGGTCCGAAGATGGGAAGAGAGGAGCTGGCACTGATTGGACGCAGGGCTCACGTGATGTCACAATGTCTCATGAGCCCCAAATTGCGATTACCAACAGCACTGGAGTGGCACCAGACTGAGACGTGAGTACAGGGTCTATTATTTTACCTGGGGTAAACAAGTGGAATCAGAAGGGTTTGTCCTAGTAGTGGACAACCCCTAAAATAGTCAATAGTGACAAAAAAAGTGATATTTCAGTCCAGCTGTGGTCCTATCTCGAAAAAGTGAACCTTCAATTTGAAGTACACATAGTTTTAAGGTTGAAGGTAGACTTAAGTCCATTGAGTTTAACCTATAACCTAACATGTTGATCCAGGGGAAGGCAAAAACCCCATGGAACAGACAGTAAGATCCATACTAGGGAAAAAATTCCTTCCCGGCTCCACATACTGGAATCAGACTAGTTCCCTAGATCAATGCTCAATCACAGAATCTAGTGCATACAACCGATAATATAGTTTTCAAGAAAGGCATCCAGGCCTCTTATGAATTTGTAATTAGCAGAAGATGCATTCAGCTAACCTCCCATACTGTCTGCAAGGAAACACCGCCATCTGCTGGTCAAAACTAACAAGAGCAGAAGATAATGCCAGTAAACAGGAACTAAACAGTAACGTGTGTGTTTCCTAGAGGGAAGGAATAAGAAAAGACATCAGGTCAGGTGACAGTTTTGTCGCAGTTAGTAAATATAAAAGGCCTGGCCGTGTCAAGAGGGGAGGAATTGGGGCCAGAATCCTGGTCCAGGAAGGTAGTGTGGCAGTAAAGCAGGCTTACAGCCTCATTCCCACAAAAGGGTCCTAGAGTGGTCATAGCACAGAGAAGGCCTGAGCTGAGAGGAAAATCAGTGACTTAAAGGGAACCTGTCACCAGATTTGGTGACAATAAGCTGCGGCAACCACCAGTGGGCTCTTACAGCATTTTAACATACTGTATATAAGAGCCTAGGGTGCTGTGTAGAACATAAAAATCACTTTATAATATTCACCTAAGGGTCCGTCGAATGGGAGTCTTTGTTCTCCGGTACCGACGCCTCCTCTTTCGGCCATCTTTGTCCTTCTTCTGAAGCTTGGGTGCATGACACGTCCTACGTCATCCACACAGGCCGGCATTGAGGTCCTGTGCAGGACAGATTAGTTTGACAGGACCGAACCCTCATAAACCCATGTTGATACCAGGTCATGAGGTTATTCTTCTTGTGATACTCCAGGATAGCGTCTCTTGGGAAACCCTCAAAGATTTTACACACATCAGAAGTTAAACTTACCGGCCTATAATTACCAGGCTCACATTTTGTCCCCTTTTTGAATATTGGCCCCACATTTGCTATGCGCCAGTCCTGTGGTACAGACCCTGTTATTGTAGAATCTGTGAATATTAGAAATAATGGTCTGTCTATCATTGTACTTAATTCCTGCAGTATCCTGTCCACCGCCATTAACTTGAGAACGGGGGCAGCTATAGGCATAGAAGTGGTGTCTAGGTATAGTAAAGTAGCCATGCGCTGCGCAATGAAACCACCTATAGCGCCACCTGGTGTAAAACAACGGAATTAGCATTTTTATCTCGAAAACGGGACGAGATAGAGAAAAAAAGCGAATTAAAAAATTGTAGAGCATCATCAATTCAATACGAATCGACACATTGCATACAGAAATGCTATGATATGAAACCCATGACCCCCCCCAAAACATTGAATAGAATGCTGGTCACGCATATGGCGCTCATGTAACTTTGATGCTCTTGGTGGTCCCCGTCAGCTGCAATGCACATCTGGACTCTGCACAGCATACTGTATCTTGCTGCACGTTGTGCAATATGGTAGGTGACACGTTTGCACAAGCATCTGTGATATGTCGTCGTAGGTCCTGCAATGTTGGTGGAGGGGTCGCATACACCTGCTGTTTGATGTGACCTCACAGAAAGAAGTCCATGGGGTCAGGTCAGGTGAGCGGAGGCCACTCCACACAGCCACCATACCCAATGACTTGTGGGAAGGTCTCCATGAGGTATCGCTTCACGTCCGCAGCCTTGTGAGTTTTACACATTCTAATCATAGCATTTCTGTATGCAAGGTGTAGACTCGTATTGAATTGATGATGCCCTACAACTTTGTAATTCACTTTTTTTCTCTATCTCGTTCCGTTTTCGAGATAAAAACGCTAACTCCATTGTGTTCCACCAGGTGGCGCTATAGGTGGTTTCATTGCGTAGCGCATGGCTACTTTACTATACCTAGACACCACTTCTATGCCTATAGCTGTCGATGTTCTCAAGTTAATGGGGTGGACAGGATATGGGTGGACACACTGTATATTGTGCACATGTCCTATTCAGGATGCTTAAAAAAGTGTCCCATTTGCTTTGTGTACTTTTATTTCTCAGGACATTGCCCCAGTTTATTGCACCTAGTTCATCTCTTATATGTTGGAAATTCTCCTTCCTCAAGTGTAGCGTGTTATAGCCCCCCTACCGTACATCTTATTAAAGGATACATGAAAACTTATTATTTTGTGATCACCAAGTGACCCGCAACCCACATACTTGATATGGAGTCAGGCATATTGGTTAATATTAGCTCTAGCAGCGCCCTTCCCCCTTCTTTTTGAGTCCTGGACGAGGTGTGAAAGATAATTGTCTTTCATTGTCTCCATGGTGGACCTGCAGGCTTCTGGACCCCCAATTTATATATGGATAGTTGATGTTGTGAGAGAATACAAGCCATTTTGCATTGTCTAGAAACCATCTTGTCTTATAATTGAATGATGTCATAGGGTTTAACTAACACTGATGGGCGGGGAAGTTTCACATTTCTACACACACCCCTGCGTCTCTTATTGGTGCATGGTAATTTCTTTGTTTGAGGTACTATATAAGCTGGTCACATGATGTCATAAAACAGAAACTTTCAGTACACCATATCTGGTTGTGCTGTATTGATTTCTCTAAGCGCTTGTAAAACAAATCTTATTTATTTGGAGCACTAATGGCATAGAAGCAGTGTATTTCGCTCACAATGTCCCCCATGAAAACGACTTTCCCTTCATTCGCTGCCTCATGTATTTTTTTATGAGGATATTTTCTTCCACTTCTATTATATTTGGAGACTTGTAACAAACCCCTTTCGGTGTTTTATTTTTCTTTCTCCCTCCCCCTATCTCCACCCATAGGGACTCTACATTTTCATTAGTTTCACTTATGTTCACGTAGGATGGATTTTAGGGACTATTTTACATATAACCACACCCCTCCCCCCTCGCTTATTCGTACGGTCATTTCTGAACAGACTGTAGTCCTGTAAATTAAAATCCCAGTCGTAGAACACATCTAGCCAGGTCTCCGTTATCCCCAGCATATCAGAATTTTTCCCAACAGTATTCATTTTAATTCATTTGTACTATCTTTCCCTGCCTGTCCCTAGTGTAAAAATTCCTCTGACCTTCTAACCATTTTTCCCCCCCTCACCATTGAGGTGAAGCCCATTACTAGCATAGAGCCTGTAGCCAACAGAGAAGTCAGCCCAGTTCTCCAGAAACCCAAAACCCTCCTTCCTACACCAATTCCTGAACTACCTATTTACCTGCCTAATCTATTGGTGCCTATGAGGTGGTTCAGGCAGTATTTCCGAAACTACCACCTTCGACGTCTTTGCCTTCAGCTTACAGCTTAATTCCCTGAAAATACCTTTAAGGACCTTCCACCTACCTCTAACTTTGTCCTTTGTGCTGATGTGCACCATGGCCGCTGGGTCCTCACCAGCTCCTTCCAGTGATCTGTCAACCTGATCAGCAATGTGCCGACCTCAGGCACCAGGAAGATAACACATATTTCAGCGATCCCTGTCTTTGTGACAGATTTGTGACATCTGCCCAGGACCACAGTCTCACGATGGCTGTCACGGACAGACTAGAGGCTCATTGCCTACTCTGCAGGATCCCAAGAACCCCAAAACTCTTTAACCCCTGTACAGTGATCTGGAATTACAACAAGGTCAAGGATATCGCTGCCTATGGAAGGCTGGAATCCAAGAAAGAGTAATTGTAAGACAGAGTCAAAACCAGGAGGTACAAAAAGGGACAAAATCGGCAGGCAAAAGGGTTGTCAGGAAATCAGGCTAAGGTCAAACCGGGGATGGCAGTGAAGTATAAAACACAGCAGGCAGAAGTGTCATCAGTGAACAGGCAGAGGTCAAAAACACAGGAATCAAAGTTCAAGAGTACGGTGTGAACCAGAGGCACAGCAGTATACTGCAAGACTATATCTGGCAGTGACCAGCAGACAGGAGGAGGAATAAGAATCGTGTGGTGCCTTCCCATTGGCTGTAGCTGAAAGGTGGTAACTTCAGCTGGAAGACACACGCCACCACAGTCAGCCAGTGGTACTGCAGGTCCCAGTGAAGCTCAGCTTAGTGGATGGGTGGAGCATGCGCCCAGGAGAGCCACTGGTACTGACTCCTTCCTTATTACCAGCATTGCCCACGGCAGGAATATGGTGGCGCCTAGTGATTGAAGCAGAAGTAGGAGGAGCAGACTCTGGTGGGGATGTGACAAGATTGCCCTATCTGTTCCCCTAATAATGGAATCCCCTACTACCAGCCCCTGTCTTGCCTGCCCTGCAGTGCTGTTTCCCCCTTACTGGAGCAAAAATTCCCCCGGCTTTCAAAGGACGTGTCTTGCTGCATCAGTGCTACCCCTGTACTGCTATCCCCCTCATTTGCCAACTTAGCAAACTTGATGGAGTGTGCCATGACCACTGAGGAAGGATTCTCCGGTCGTGATGGTTAGTATACCCAACTTAACCTAATAAATAACACACCGACTGCATGTGACTTGGTTAAACAAATTGGCCACAGCAGCCTTTATTACCTATTATTAACATTCTAACACAAGGGGGCGCCGTCCAACGGGCGACCCCAAACAAATAATAGGTAACACATAAATAATAACAGTACATGTAACCCCATGTAGGCCCGGTCCAGAAACCACTTCCTCCACCAATATCCCTGGCCGCAACACTCCGACCCAGAGATGAGGTATTAATCACCCCGTGGATTAATACCCCCCAAACCTTGCAGAACCCCGTGCCTGCAATTTACCGGAACCCGGAGACACCATACCAAGACAGTGCCTCTCAGTCCAGCCACCAATCCCTTACAACCGCCTCTGGACCAGACCTACCCCTGCTGCTGCGACAGAACATACGACTCTTTTTAACCTGTATTCCCTTTTTTTTTTTTTTTTTTTTTCTTTTAAAAACTGCATCATTCCATTTTCTCATTCTGTTTTCACTTTTTTTTTTTTTTTTTTTAAAAAAACCCCAAAACATAGCCAAAACGAACTCGCAAAAACACAAGGGCGGGTGGGCGGGAATCCTTTGCTGTCCGGAGTCACAAGGAAGGTAAGACCCCTCCCCTATAGTTTATATACTAGCCCCCTCCCCACCCTACAGTGACCCTATTCCACCAATCCCCTATAAGGGCCCATAATGCCCTTTAATTCACTTTATTAACCCCTCACTCCCTCCCTTCCCACTGGTCATGTCGCCCCTCTCCCCTATGGGGTCCATGGCTTTCTGATCACAACTCTTCATCGGCTACCTACCTCCCTGTCCTGTAGCGCCAGCTATGATCCTCCTCCACATCTACCCCAGCAAACAGCTGCTCAGTGAGCAGCAAACTTTTCTCCATATTGTCAATGGATGTCAGTGTTGCCAGCTGCTCATCTAGATCCATTACCTTGGCTTCCTACACATCTCGTACAGCAATATGCACCCTAAAATGGCTGTTCAAGGAGTGCATACATGCAACAAAATGTACACTGGATGCACTGCCAATAATGGAGCACATTTTCCTAATGGGGATTGCACAAGATGGAAATATTAAGTAAACATATAAATACAAACAGCTATTCAGTACAAGTTACTCCCCTCTAAAGTCCCTGAATCCAAAGTAATTGAATCACAAATTACACTTAGAAACCAATCACACTCGCACGCTCTTTCCCACTCCCAATTGAAGATGATCAAAATAGTTTTTTCCTTTAGCTGCAATACAACCTGCAACTCTCTGCAATGCGTGCAAAGGACGTGACGACCACGCTTAAAGTAGATATAAGCTTTTTTTCTTGTTCATATACATATACTGCTGTAATAGTAGCTCACTAGCAATATGACCACAGTGTGATTTGTTCACCCAACCTCAGTTACATCCAAACCATCTCATTTTAGACATCTGTGTCATATGTTCTTTAGACGGACTACAAGTTCACTACCTGCTCTTGTGTAGATAGTAGGTCAGGCTATGACTTCATGGATAACATCATCACCTATGAAATCCTTCCTGAGAGCATTCAGACACTTCTCCCCACCAATTTCCACTATCTTGATATTCTGTATGTCTGGCATGCTGAGGAACATATTTCTTCCTTATATAGGAGAGCAGTGTTTTAGCAGAAGAGTCATATAGTGATCAGCTGTAGAAAAAACACCACCCTGACTTACCCTACCTGTTTATACTATTTGTGAGAGCTTTGGCCAGTTTATATTAAGAGCTATATCTTCAGCTGTCTCCCCTGCCTCCAGCTTGTAAGAACTGACATTGAGAAACCTATTACAAGCAATAGGCAGAGAGCTAGGCTGAAGCTGCATTATATAGGATACACTGAGACACTGCTGTACATATTATTTAAAATATACTGAGAGTCTGCTAAATACATCCATAAGATGTACTGTTACTCTACCGTATACATCATATAGGATATACTGAACATGCTGTATACATTACATAGGATACATTGAAACTGCTGTATATACAGTTAGGTCCAGAAATATTTGGACAGTGACACAAGTTTTGTTATTTTAGCTGTTTACAAAAACATGTTCAGAAATACAATTATATATATAATATGGGCTGAAAGTGCACACTCCCAGCTGCAATATGAGAGTTTTCACATCCAAATCGGAGCAAGGGTTTAGGAATCATAGCTCTGTAATGCATAGCCTCCTCTTTTTCAAGGGACCAAAAGTAATTGGACAAGGGACTCTAAGGGCTGCAATTAACTCTGAAGGCGTCTCCCTCGTTAACCTGTAATCAATGAAGTAGTTAAAAGGTCTGGGGTTGATTACAGGTGTGTTGTTTTGCATTTGGAAGCTGTTGCTGTGACCAGACAACATGCGGTCTAAGGAACTCTCAATTGAGGTGAAGCAGAACATCCTGAGGCTGAAAAAAAATAAAAAATCCATCAGAGAGATAGCAGACATGCTTGGAGTAGCAAAATCAACAGTCGGGTACATTCTGAGAAAAAAGGAATTGACTGGTGAGCTTGGGAACTCAAAAAGGCCTGGGCGTCCACGGATGACAACAGTGGTGGATGATCGCCGCATACTTTCTTTGGTGAAGAAGAACCCGTTCACAACATCAACTGAAGTCCAGAACACTCTCAGTGAAGTAGGTGCATCTGTCTCTAAGTCAACAGTAAAGAGAAGACTCCATGAAAGTAAATACAAAGGGTTCACATCTAGATGCAAACCATTCATCAATTCCAAAAATAGACAGGCCAGAGTTAAATTTGCTGAAAAACACCTCATGAAGCCAGCTCAGTTCTGGAAAAGTATTCTATGGACAGATGAGACAAAGATCAACCTGTACCAGAATGATGGGAAGAAAAAAGTTTGGAGAAGAAAGGGAACGGCACATGATCCAAGGCACACCACATCCTCTGTAAAACATGGTGGAGGCAACGTGATGGCATGGGCATGCATGGCTTTCAATCGCACTGGGTCACTTGTGTTTATTGATGACATAACAGCAGACAAGAGTAGCCGGATGAATTCTGAAGTGTACCGGGATATACTTTCAGCCCAGATTCAGCCAAATGCCGCAAAGTTGATCGGACGGCGCTTCATAGTACAGATGGACAATGACCCCAAGCATACAGCCAAAGCTACCCAGGAGTTCATGAGTGCAAAAAAGTGGAACATTCTGCAATGGCCAAGTCAATCACCAGATCTTAACCCAATTGAGCATGCATTTCACTTGCTCAAATCCAGACTTAAGACGGAAAGACCCACAAACAAGCAAGACCTGAAGGCTGCGGCTGTAAAGGCCTGGCAAAGCATTAAGAAGGAGGAAACCCAGCGTTTGGTGATGTCCATGGGTTCCAGACTTAAGGCAGTGATTGCCTCCAAAGGATTCGCAACAAAATTTTGAAAATAAAAATTTTTTTTTTGGGTTTGGTTTATTTGTCCAATTACTTTTGACCTCCTAAAATGTGGAGTGTTTGTAAAGAAATGTGACAATTCCTACAATTTCTATCAGATATTTTTGTTCAAACCTTCAAATTAAACGTTACAATCTGCACTTGAATTCTGTTGTAGAGGTTTCATTTCAAATCCAATGTGGTGGCATGCAGAGCCCAACTCGCGAAAATTGTGTCACTGTCCAAAGATTTCTGGACCTAACTGTACATCAAATAGGATCACTTGGACTTCTAAATACATCACATAGGATAGACTGAGATTGTTGTATACATTACATAATATACATTGAGACTGACACTGTTGTATACATCACATAGGATGCACTGAGACTGCTGTATACATCACATAGGATACACTGAGACTGCTGTATATATCAAATAGAATACACTTAGACTGATGTATACATCACATAGGATACACTGAGATTGTTGTATATATTACATAGTATACACTGAGACTGATACCCTTGTATACATCACATAGGATACACTAATACTGCTGTATACATCATATAGGATGCAGAGCCTGCTGTTTATACATCAAATAGGATACACTGAGGCTGCTGTATACATCACATATGAGTCGCTGAGATTCTGCTATATTCATCACACAGAATACACTGAGACTGCTGTATATACAACACTTAGGATACACTGAGATTGTTGGATACATTACATAGTATACAATGAGACTGACAATGTTGTATACATCACATAGGATACACTGAGACCGTTGTATACATTGTGAGGGTAGGCCTGGGCTGTAGGCCGTTTGTCCAGATTTAATAAGATGTTCTGTGTGTGTAAATAATCAAAGTATAGATGTCGTTGTATAATTATCTGTGTCTAAATGACAATCGCATAGAAGCTTCATAATATGATTCTAAGATGTGTGTTCCGCAGGGTGTTAGCAAAGATAATGAAGCCAAGGTGAACAATGAACAAAGAAGTATTCATAACATACTGAGAGAATTCATAATCAGTTGGTTCACACCATGTGGGATGTGGGATGTTGACTTGATTCTTTAATACACAAGTCAGAAGCTGGCTTCTGCTCAAGCAGTGAACATGTCTCATTGTCTGATTCATTTATATCTGTGCAGACCAATTTGAAATCCGCCTCTGTGACCCTAACGAGGGACCTTATTTGTGGTCTCCCCCAAAACTCCCAACCTTGATAACATCACATAGGATATACTGAGACTGCTGTATATACATCAAATAGGATACACTGAGACTGCTGTATACATCACATAGGATTTCCTGAGATTCTGCTATACTCATCACACAGAATATACTGAGACTGATGTTTACACATCACATAGGATACACTGAGACTGCTATATATACATTGTTCAGGGTAATTGAAATTCCGAGACTACAATATGAAGAAATATCACACATGATACATGGGGATGCTAAAATGTGAAGCTGTATCCCATAATATTCTGCAGTTTGTGATATAGGACAGTAGTTCTAGCACTTATTGTATATAAGACTCAGAGTAGTCACCAGTATCTAGATGGGGAGGTAGCAGAATGGTCGTACAAGCTGAGAGTCAGAGCCAGGAAGTCACGTCAGTGCAAAGGAGGAAGAGAAGCTGAAGTCACGTGAAGCCTAAGGTCGGTAGCCGGGAGGTAACGTCAGATACAGATGGGGAGCAGAACCATAGTCAAAGAGCAAGCTGAGGTCAGAGGTCGAAGGGTAACGTAACTACAAATGGGGGGAAGTGGAACTGTGGGAATAGACTAACGGAGGGTCAGGAAGTCAGGGAGCACAGACAAGATGGACAATTTTTGATGATACACAGAATCATTGCAAACACAGGGGCTAGAAATTGTAGTCTGCTGTAAAGTAGTCATATCAAGATGAAATAAGGAAACATCATGGCTTAAATTACAGAAATAACACATCAATTAAAACAGATATAAACAATGCATACACATAGAAGATTTATAAAATTCATCAAGAACAGCCTTTGGTGCACCATATATTTGTTTTCTTATTATTCTATCTACACCGCAAAAAATCTAATACAGCAGGAAAATCCAAACACTAGTTCTTCTGACAACCCTAGAGGAAGCTAAAGACAAGAGAAACCAATACAATACCAATCATCATTGGAATGATGCTTTAAAGGGGTTGTGCCAAGAAAAAAATACATTTAATCAATAGATCTTGGAATAATAATCTCCACAATTAGTTGTTGTTTTTTTAAAATGTTCCTGTGCTGAGATAATCTTATATATGTGTCCCTGCTATGTGCTGTGTAATGGCCGTGTCTGACTATACAGAGACATGGTCTAATCATACAACAGCTCCTGGGCAAGGGAGGAAGCAAAAGAGAGTATACGGACAGGATAGCTTGGGATCACATTGAGTCTTTCTGTGAGGTAAAACATTTCCCTGTCTATTTTATCATGGAAGCAAGTGTTTCTTCTATATTTCAAGAATGATGTGCTCATCATAAATCAAGTCAGTGACATATGAGCTCAGTAGCAGTTGGAGCCACTACCCCACTAACTTTAATTATGATGAGCTCAGGGGACTGAAAACACAACAAAACACTCACTCCTATGATAAAACAAGCAGGGTAATGCTGTGCTGCACAAAAAGAATCAGCTGCAAGTCACTACTTTCTGTGAAGCAAAACATAACCCTGCCTGTTTTATCACAGGATCTAGTGTTTGTGCCACGTCTCCAATCCACTGAACTCATCACAAATCAAGTCATTGAAATAGGAGTCATGGGTGCCACTTAGTTCACATGTCACTTACTTGATTTATGATGAGCTCAGAGTGCTAGAAACACTCGCTCCTGTGATAAAACAGACAAGGAAATGTTTTACCTCACAGAAAGAGTCAACTGTGATACCATGTTCTACTGTTTTGCTTTCTCCCCTGACCAGGAATTGTGGTATGTGGCAGCTATGGTTCTGCCTGTACAGTCAGACACGGCCATTACACAGAATATAGAAGGGACACATTTATAAGATTATCTCAGCATCCATTTTTGGAACTTATTTTTATTCCAAGATTTATTTATTAAAATCTTCTACATTCGTGGGACAACCTTTTTAAGTTTCAATTAGAGATTTTTCTTTTACCAAAACAGATGGAACTAGAATGCAATATCTCAAATTTGTTAGGTGCACAACCAACATGGCCTTCATTCTTACTGGAACCACGACTGATATGGATCCTGTAATGCTACCACCAGGGGGCACAGGAGAGATGTAGAGCTTCTAGATGTAATGTGGCGTCTGCCCACTAGATGTCACCAGTATCTAGATGGGGAGATAGCAGAATGGTCATACAAGCTGAGAGTCAGAGCCAGGAAGTCACGTCAGTACAAAGGAGGAAGAGGAGCCGAAGTCACGTGGAAGCCTAAGGTCGGTAGCCGGGAGGTAACGTCAGATACAGATGGGGAGCAGAACCATAGTCAAAGAGCAAGCCAAGGTCAGAAGCCGAAGGGGAACGTCAGATACAGATGGGAAGCAGAACCATAGTCTGAGAGCAAGCCGGGGTCAGAAGCCGAAGAGGAACGGCAGTATAAAAGGGGTAAAGTGGGACTGAGGGAACAGACAAACGGAGGGTCAGGAAGGCAGGGAGTACAGACAAGATGGACGGAGCAGAGGACATGGGGAGGAGTCGGGGTAGCGGGACGAGGATCAGGATGAATTCATTGGAATCAAAAGCGCACAGTGCAGAGTTCTGGTGGAAACAACCAACAGATAAAGCAAGATGATTACCAGGATGAGACACCAAACAAGCCCCGACCACAGGCAAGGACCCGGGGAATACAAACAACCGAGCAATAGACAAAACCTAATGGCTGTGCAAGGAGCAGAGCCAAAGGTGAATCGTGAGAGCCTTTGTCACATTGAACCTAAATTTTGAATGATTCAACTGACTAATAATGATTTAGCCTGGACTCTGCCATGTGGAATTGTCATTTTTCTTAAAAGACTCTACATACCTCAGGGTCTTTTTCCAATTCCAGTCCAGCTTCGATGAGGTTATGCTCGAATTCCTCTCGTTGACATTTCTTCTCTTCCTCAAGGGCATCGTGGTGGTTCATCTCCACCACAACCACCTCATGCGGATGACAGGATGAGTTTCCATTTCGAGAATTTTGGTGATCGTGGTTCTGTGGCTTCTGTGGATTGTGCTCTTGTACTTTTTGTTGTTGATTTTGTAATTCTCCTGGAAGAGGCTGTTCGGACGGCGTTTTCCCATTTTCTTCTGGGGTCACTGAATTCCCGTTGGAAACAATAACCGCTGGAGGTCTGTGATTTGTGGGGGAACCATTGTGGTGGGCAGTACGGTGCCTGTAATGATAGGCAAGGACATAGTCCACTTTTCTTTTACCGTCCCCAAAATGCAAACCACTGTGTTTGATGGGCTGGTCTCCATCCACATAATTGTTAACAACCTGGATGAGAAGTAATACAAAGTAATGAGTAAATCCCAGTGGGACAAGAATACACAAACAGAAAAGTGATCCAGAATATTACCTGGGTAACAAAGTGGAAACTAATAAACAAACAGGACCCAAACCAGTCTACATTCTTCACATTAGGGCAAGACGCCAAAGAAGAGTTTGCCCCATTGAGATAAAGATGTGAAAACATCAAGGTGAAGACATAAGAATGAGATATTAATAATTTAACCCACAACTTTTCAGATGATCTGTAAAAACACAAACTACTCTGAACAAAAATATAAAACACAACACGTTTGGGGTTTTTTCCATTTTTTATGACCTGAACTCAAAGATCTACGACGTTTTCTATGGACACAAAAAGCCTTTTTCTCCTAAATATTGTTCACAAATTTGTCTACATCTGTGTTAGTGAGCACTTCTTATTTGCTGAGATAATCCATCCACCTCACAGGTGTGACATATCAAGATGCTGATTAGGCAGCATGGTTATTGCACAGGTGTGCCTTAGGCTGTCCAGCATGATTATTACACAGGTGCGGCCTAAAGGCCCTGTCACACGCGTTGATATGTCGCGCGATCGCATGAGCGATCTCACCCGACCCTGTCGTTTGTGCGTCACAGGCAATTTGTTGCCCGGGGCGCACAAAGTCGATAACCCCCTGTCACACGTACTTACCTCCCGAACGACCTCGCTGTGGGCGGAGAAATCCTGAAGGGGGAGGGACGTTTGGCGTCACAGCAACGTCACACAGCGGCCGCCCAATAGAAGCGGAGGGGCGGAGATGAGCGGGGCGCAACTTCCTGCCCACCTCCTTCCTTCCGCATTGCCAGCGGGACGCAGGTAAGCTGTGTTCGTCGTTCCCAAGGTGTCATACGGGAACGACGAACAACCGGAGCGCAGAAGGAGGAACAAGATTATGAAAATGAACGACGTGTCAACGAGCAACGATAAGGTAAGTATTTTTGCTTGTTCACAGTCATTCGTAGCTGCCACGCGCTATGATATCTCGAACGATGCCAGATGTGTGTCACGGAATCCGTGACCCCGACGACATATTGCCTGATATATCGTAGCATGTGACGCCGCCTTTAGGCTTGCCAGCTTGATTATTACACTGGTGCGCCTTAGGCTGGCTAGCATGATTAGTACACAGGTGCGCCTTAGGCTGGCCAGCATGATTATTGCACAGGTGAGCCTTAGGCTGGCCACAATAAAAGGCCACTAGTGATGAGCCAGTGTAATTTTACGGTATTTGGGTTACCCGATACATTGCAAATTTTTTTGTACTCGCCTCACGATATTCGTATGTCCCGCCCAGCAGGTTTGGCACCTGATTTGCAGCCACTAAACATGCTGGGCTTTATAACCAATCACAGTAATGCCGCAACCATCTTGGTTGTGGCATTACTGTGATTGGCTGGTCACGCAGCATCATAGGGTTACCCACATTGGTCCAAGATCAATTCATTCTCTCTCTCTCTGTCTCTCTCTATCAGCGCTTCATACTCACCGATCACCGGTGCGGCACAGCTGTCACACTGCTCCCGCAGCCTCTCCTTTTTCCGGAGCCTCTCATTACAGTCAACGTAATACACAAGAGGTCCCACGATGCTTTCAGCACTGCTACAGCTGACACTCACAGCGAGTGCCATAGAACAAGACCGCCCGCTGTGAGCTCCACGCAGCAAGTGAAGTGAACCGCGTGATAAGCGGTGACATCACTCAGGTGATGTCCGGTCACAGCTGGAGAATGAAATTACCCTGGAACAATGTGGTTGACCTGCATTTTTGTTGACAAAAATGGATCCAAAACAAAACAAAATCGGGGTGCAAACGCACAGCTATCATTTTTTTGGCATTTTCCCATCCATTTCAGCCTTTTCCTCAGGCCCCCAAACCTCTTTGTTGGTCCATCAGAAAATTACCCGCATTTCCCATTGACTTACATCGTACTCGCTATTCTGAATGAATACACGAATATTACAAAGTACTCGTTATGAGTATAGTGATTACAAATTTTACGGTACTGGCTCATCTCTGATGAAGCTGAAAGTGACCCCATAGGCAGTGAAACGTGCGTTGGGGTACACCACTCTGGGCCCTGGGCTTTATTCCTATTTAGGTAATTATTATGGCCTATGTATTGCTCTTTCTGCACTTTTGGTTCTACTGGGCTGTATACAGTAATCACTTGTCTGTTTACAATTACTGTCCATCTGTAATGCTGCCACCAGGGGGAGCCAGAGCTCTGCAGCAGATGACTACACAGAGCAATGAGAACCAGGAAGTAAATACACAGCGTTCTCATGCACTGCCTAATCAGCACAGCTGAGAGGCAGAACTGCAGAGCATGCGAGGAATAGTCAGGCAGGCTGGGTCAAACACCGTACGGGCAGATGCAGGACCGGAGGAGCGAGCAGAAGCGAAGTCAAAGTCAGGCTAAGGTCAGTACCAGAGGAAGCAACCGAGTGGGGAAATAGGAGGGGGGACACAGGACAGGACGGACGACCAGGGGACGAAACACAGACAAGGGCACAGGGACACAGGAACAGACAGATCAGGATATCACTCACAGGACCAGCAATCACAGGCAAAGCAGAGCTAAGCTTATAGCCGGCGCTGGTTCACTGGAAGTGTCAGCTTTTAAGGCATCCAGGGGCCGGAAGTGAGGCCCGAGAGAAGGCTCCGCCCCCTAGCCATGTGGATAGGGAGGCGAATCATGACACCATCCTTATTCTGAATGCAGCTCAGTCTAACCGTTTCTGTGTTTGGCCCAAGGTTTTAGTTGTGGTTCTTCTCTTTGTCCTGCATATATCATTGCTTTACGCTATTGTGACGCCCTGGGCAAGCCAGGGGTCACAGGTCACTACACCACACGCATTCAACATTCCCTGCAAGTACACCGAGGTCAAAACTAAAATCCTTGTTGCCTTCCTCCAGGGGCTGGTGTCCACACCAGGGGGTGGGCCAGGCGGTTGGCTCCACCCACCAAGGAGTTCACAGCTCTGGAGGCGGGAAAACCAGGCAGTCCAGCTAGGGCAGTGAAAGTGAAAGGAAGTGAGAGTGAAGCTGGTGAAGTGGCAAAGGAGGAAAGTGAGAGAGGTGACAGAGAAAGTGACAGCAGGAAGCCTGAAGTTGGTCCGGGTGTGTGCCCCGGACTGAGACAGCAAGGTTGGCAGACGGCGGTGACCGTCTGCAGGAGAGGCTGCTCGGAGGTTGCCGAAAGGACCGCAGACGGTGGTAACCCGGCGGTACCAGAGCGGTATACAAAGAACAGTCAGCACCAGGGCAGGGGCCTTTCGGATCCCGGCAAGGCTAGGAGTCGCCATAATTTGCCAAATCCGTCAGTGAAGGGGACGTCTGTCTCCCAACAACCAAGTCCCGATTGAAGGCAACAGTCCGACCGTTAAAAGGAGACACCGCCACCCCCAAGGCACCAGTTTCCCAGGGCCAGCGCCTGCGGGCAAGAGTGGAGCTCCTCCGGCTCATATCCAAGCTGGGGAGCAGGTTTCCGGTGGGAACCCATCGCTACCAAACAACTACACATAGGTGCAGGGAAGAGACCGTCACCGTCAACTGCAGGGAACATCAGCACCGTAACCGTCCGAGGGACCCGTCCAACCAGCCGTTTGTTTACCGAGAACTGTGTCGTGTTTACTGGCTGAGTGAGTACCTCCGTGCCGTGCGGCACAGCGCTGCCCCTGCGCCCCTGCACCTCCACAGGCCCCATACCCGCCTGTCCACCATCCAATTCCATCACTGGGCCCCGGGATCACCAACCCCTACCCACGGAGGGGCAAAACAACAACTGGCTGTTCCATACCATCACTCCCGGGTTCCCCAGCCAGAGCAGCGGTGGTGTACACTTAATCACCACAACCGTGGGTGGCGTCACGGACAATAAACTATCCCAACAATCAAACCCCTTTCACTCACGGGCGAGGAGCGCCGCTAGAGTCCCCGGGATCCGGCCCATCGCTCGAGCCACCGAGCAGCAGCAGTGCGCAGCAGCCGCGGCAACCGGACCCGAGCAGTGGGAGAGCGCGGTGTCCCCTCCTCCGCCCGCGACACTATTATGGTACTTTTGTAATTGTACATGCACCTTGCAGGATAATTCAGGGACTTTTTCTTTTAAGCCACCTTCTTCCTTCTGTTCTTATCCTCTATGCACGATTGCACTTTATTATAATTTTCAATAAAGTTATTTGGTTCAGCATCAACTCTTTGTCCTCCGGTGTCAAGGTTCCACCTCCCCGTCCACATGGCTAGGGGGCGGAGCCTTCTCTGGGGCCTCACTTCCGGAGTTTGGATGCTTTAAATTTTGTCATCTCTGGTGAACCAACGTCGGCTATAAGCTTAGCACTGCTTTGCCTGCGATTGCTGGTCCCTGGAAGTGTTTCCTGATCTGTCCTTCCCCTGTGCTCTGTCTGTGTTCCGTCCCACCTCCTTCCTTCCCACAATAGTCCCAGTCGTCCCCCCTTCTCCTACCTCTCTACTCGGTTGCTTCCTCTGGTACTAACCTCGGCCTGACCTCAACCCCACTTTTGCTCGTTCCTCCAGTCTTCTCTCTCACCGTACTGTGTATGACCTGGCCTGCCTGACCATCCCCTGCACGCCCCGTGGCTTCTGTATTCTGGCTGACTCTGCAGGGCAGTGCTCCAGCACACACTGTGTGTCCACCTCCATGCTGATTCAGCTCTGTGTAGTGTCTTTTCCTGCAGGGCTCCAGCTCCCCCTGGTGGTAGCCTGACATCCGGTTTCTTTATGGTTATCTCAGTTGCTGATAATCTGGTTGGGGGGTCTCTTTCCATCTTGATTACAATATTATTTAATTTTGGATGGAAAATAGGCATTTAATTGTTTAGATACTGTATAGAGGTATTATTTATGTGTACAGTATGTCAGTCTGGCCTAGCTACTACTGTATAGATACTGTATAGAGGTATTATTTATGGACTTTATAGTACCACTATTTCATAACTTTATGGCACTGTGTAATATATCCAACACAAACCAATTAAAGCTTATATTTCTGTAGTTCAGCAAATTAAAAGCCATGTTCCGACACTGGTTAGGGTTGATGTGGCCAAAGGGAACATCGCTAGGCTTTTCTTTTTTCGTTATTGAGCTAATTTTTGGCATAATATGTTACTGCAGAAAATGTCACCTGTGATGGCAAATAGCTACAGATTCCACGCATCAAAGTATGATTTATTTTTTATGTACAAGAAGAGACATCCCAAAAAAATTGGACAAAAAAACGCATTCTTAAAAATGTCTAATCAAACCCTGACTATACTTGAATGTTTCACCCATTGTATGTCATCACAAGACCCCTACAAATCTTGATCTGGCAAATCCTCGATAGGTGATTTTGACTGATGTATCAGTAAATCGTAAAACCTCTTGACTCTCTTCTGATCCTTACTCCTTCGTATAGTAGGGATGGTCATTCAACATTTATACTGTAGAACGGGAATTAAACCATCCTCTAAATCTACATTTGTCCACTAGAATCATAATTTTTGGCACAATGTGTAACCCACCACAACACACCATGTGCCATTTACATCATCCTCAAGGCTTCCTCCATCACCTTGGGTGGATGCAACTTCTACCTCCAACGTAACAATGCTCTTTTCCAAATTTGCCTCCAATAAAGTTCAGAAAGTTGAGTGACAATTAGGGATGATCAAATACCTCTAATATTCGGCTTCGCGAATATTTGCCGAATAGGTTGCCGCTATTCGACTATTCGCGAATATTCAATGAGCAATGTAATTCTATGGAAAACCCAAATAACAACTATTCAGAACTATTCGGGATTCCCATAGACTTACATTGAGCATCGAATATTCGCATAGCGGCGACCTATTCGTTGGATATTCGCAAAGCTGAATATTTGAGGTATTTGATCATCCCTAGTGACAATCTCTCTAGGAGCTAAAATACTGAACATTTTGGTTCAGACCAAACTGCACTTAGCCGGAAAAGCTATATTGTGAAAAATGGTATAGTCAGACAGATGGGGGATTTAAGGGTGCTTTACACGCTGCGACATCGCCACCGATATATCGTCGGGGTCACGTCGTTAGTGACGCACATCCGGCGCCGGTAGCAACATCACAGCGTGTGACACCAAGGAGCAACGATCGCAAAAATGACCAAAATCGGTGATCGTTGACACGTTGCTCCTTTCCACAATATCGTTGCTGCTGCAGGTACGATGTTGTTCGTCGTTCCTGCGGCACCACACATCGCTATGTGTGACACCGCAGGAACGACAAACATCTCCTTACCTGCATCCACCGGCAATGCGGAAGGAAGGAGGTGGGCGGGATGTTACGTCTCGCTCATTTCTGCCCCTCCGCTTCTGTTGGATGTCTGCCGTGTGACGACGCTGTGACGCTGCACAAACCGCCCCCTTAGAAAGGAGGTGGTTCGCCGGCCAGAGCGCAGGGAAGATAAGTCCGTGTGACGGGTGTAAGCAATGCTGTGCGGCATGGGCAGCAATTTGCCCATGTCGCACAACCGACGGGGGCAGGTATGCTCGCTAGCGATCTTGCTAGCGAGATCGCAGCATGTAAAGTACCCTTAAGGGTTAGCATCCAAAAAACTTGGCATTAAAAGCTAAATCTCTGCTGATTATATTAATTAATTAATTAAGTCATAAACAACAACATAGTAACTCATTGTGTTAAAAACATAAGCATTCCCCGTCCACTGGCCAAATTATCAACTCAACTCTTGATTCTACTACCGTAGTATGAACATGTACCAAAGTTCAGATCACGTATAGTGGATTGCATGGACATCTGCCTGGATCCATAAACTTCTCAATTCCAAACACAGAAAAAGCCAAGAGATAATCCTAAAATAATTAACATCAGATATGAGTGGACCTGAACTATAAATTCGGGGTTCATACCGAACACAGACTTTACAAAAAAATCATTGTTCTAGCTTGGGTGCTTTACGTATGTTGACCACTCGTGCGAGCATCGCTTGCTCGCGTACACTTGGTGAGCCACATGCAGTATTTGAATGCCTCGTACTGGGGGTAAAAACAGTGTTATTATCAGATAAAGTGGGCACCCCTCCAAAAAATTTGATAAACCCCCCTTTCCCTCCTCTCGAAATGCTCTCTTTATGGCTGGATGTATGTGGGCAGAAAGCCGAGCTGCCCAATCAGTGATTTCCAATGAGGTTCGGGTCAAGTCCAGGTCTAGAAGAGAACCTTATCTAAAATCCAGAAAAACCTGCAGAATCCGAACTCCCGTGGGTGGACTCATTTCTAATAATCATTTCTTCCATCATGGATAAAATAAGGTATAAAAAAATACATGTCGGAGCCAATGTGCTGGCCTACATGTTTCGGCAGATTGAGCCTTCTTCTCGACCAACAACAAGTTTCTCGCCCCCTTTTGACCCTGTTCATGGGCTCTAATATTTTTGCTACTTTAACCATAATGGAATAAGCTTTGAAGGCAACCTGTCTGTAAGTGTTTAGTCTCTAATCCATGTTAGATCTCTGTAATGTTACTGATATCCATACCTTTGTTTTATAAGTCTCCATTTTCTAGAAATTACTCATATCATTTTTATAATGAGCCGCAAGTACAAGGAGGATATTTGGCCCTCTACTTACAGATCTGCAGCCTTTCTCCCTCTTTTTCCTCTCCCCTCCAGCCTCCTGTCACTGATTGACAGGACACTCTTCTCTGTGACCTGCTCCCCGCCCAAGATTTGGCACAAGAGCCGTAATATTTCATGGGCATAGCGACGACGGTAAGGTTATGATGATGTGACAAGAGCTGGACTATATATCTGCTCCTAGGAATGATGGCGCTTACGTGAAAAATCAGGTTGAGGTACAGGTCACAGAGAAGAGTTACCCGTCAGTCAATGACAGGAGGCCAGTTGTTGCTGGGAAGAGATGAAGACAGGCCAGAGAGCTGCAAGTGCCCACAACTTGTGGCCTATGTTCATTAAAAATTGCCAATGTATAACTAAAATGGAGACATGGACTTCTAAAACAAATTTCGGATGTTATCAACATTACAGGGACCTTAGATAGAGGACCTCAGTTTGGGGTCTAAAAACCTGCTGACATGTTCCCTTAAACTTTTATGGGAATATCTCTGGTTTGCTGGACTTTTTCTATGTTTGAACTTGGTTCTACTACTTTAAAACAACATGAAGATTTTTATTTTTTTCCTGGCTCGTTTACTTGTCAATAGAGATGACCAAACAAGAGGTTGGTGTTGAGTATTCATACCGAACAAAGACTTTACAAAAAAAACAGAGTTCGAATTTGGAGTTCGGGTGCTTTATGTATGCAAACTAGTCACGCGAGCATCGCTATGCTCGGGTACGCTCGGTGCTCAGTCCACTGAGAGCTGCTTGCAGTGTTTGATCAGCTTGCACTAACAACAGCATGATTGGATGTAGTGTACACCAAAAAGAAAAATGTAAAAACCCCGTCCACGCTACCCTGGCAGTGTTCTGTTTATGGCTGGCTGCTATCAGTCAAAGACCCGAACTGCCTAATTAATGACTTCCATTGGGATTCAAGTCCGAGTCCCAAACCAAACGTTTTCAAAAGTCTGGCTGAAGCCACCAATCCGAACTTCCAAGGCTCCACTCATCTGTACTTGCCAATGTTTACCCCTACAGGTTTAGATATATACAGATTGCAGGGAAGGTCAGGAGTCCATTTTATTGTGATCCAGAGAAAGCAGGCCAGGATAAACCTATGTTCACTTTATCAAGTCCTAAATCTTCAAGTTGTACGATCCCACTTACATAACATCATATTTAAAGCCAAATGTCCATTTTAAGCCAAGATCCTCTTTCCTCTGTTTAGACAATTATCCATATCCTTTATTTGGGTATATGGATGGAATACAAGCTGGTCTCAAATTTTGGACTCTACTATGTCCAATAATGAGCCACTACACAAAGCAAATCACACTCTACTTCATTTTAATTGGTAGTGTATAATGTTTTTTCACACCACTGGGTACAGCAATGGGATCCCTCACGATGAGCTTAAGCCAAGATCTTCTTTTTTGATACTTCTTGTTTAGACAAGTATCCATGTCCTCTATATGGCTATATGGATGGAATACCAACTGGTCTCAAATTCTGGACTCTATTATGTCCAATAATGAGCTACTACACAAAGTAAATTTAGTTTCACTTGATTTTAATTGTTAGTGTAATATGTTTTTCACACTATTAGGTACAGCAATGGGATCCTTCACAATGAGTTCAAGCCAAAATTCTCTTTTTTTATACTTTTGGCTTAGACAAGTATCCAAATCCTCTATTTGGGTATATGGATGGAATACAAGCTGGTCTCAAATTCTGTACTCTATTATGCCCAATAATGAGCCACTACACAAAGTAAATCTGACTCCACTTGATTTTAATTGGTAGTGTATAATGTTTTTTTCACACTCCTGGGTATCACAATGGGATCCCTCACGATGAGCTCAATGCCAAGAGACCTGATCCAGAGAAAGCAACTCCTAAATATCCAGGATGTATGATCCCACTTACATAACATCATATTTAAAGCCAGAGGATCATTTTAAGCCAAGATCCTCTTTTTTCCTGGTTTAGACAAGTATCCATATCCTCTATTTGGGGATATGGATGGAATACAAGTTGGTCTCAAATTCTGGACTCTATTATGTTGAATAATGAGCCACTACACAAAGTAAATCTCACTCCACTTGATTTTAATTGATAGTGTGTAATGTTATTTCACACTCCTGGGTACGGTAATGGGATCCCTCACGATGAGCTCAAGCCAAGTTCCTCTTTTTTGATACTTCTGGCTTAGACAAGTATCCATATCTTCTATTTGGGTATATGGATGGAATACAAGTTGGTCTCAAATTCTGGACTCTGTTATGCCCAATAATGAGCCACTACACAAAGTAAATCTCATTCCACTTGATTTTAATTGGTAGTGTATAATGTTTTTTCACACTCCTGGGTACGGCAATGGGAAATCTCATGATGCGCTCAACACCAAGAGACCTGTTCTGTGATAAGTAGTTTTCCAGACTGTACTAAACCTGTAAATTGCAACTGATTTCTAGTCAGATACCTTTAAGATGAGGCTGGAACATCTTCATCATGCACAACTATAGAAATCTTTAAGAAAACATTGAGTAGCATACACAAACAATTCTAAGAATTAAAATAACTATAAGTGCAGTCAAATAAGAAAATGCAAAATAAAAAGTATTGAAATAAAAAAAACAACAGATAAAAACAGTTGCTGCGAAATATCATATATAAAGTATTGTAGGATCATTTACATTACAGTCATGGAGATTCTAAAACTCAAAAAGACTGAATGTCTGACATTATAACCATATCCAAAAATGATATACGGTACATACATACAAATAAATAAATAAATAACAAAATAAAGCATATTTTTTTTTTAGATAAGAATAAAATACATTAAATATAAAAAATAAACAATTTAAAACATTTTAAGACAATATTATTATTATTATTATTATTATTAATAATAATAATAATAATAATAATAATAATAATAATAATAATAATAATAAAAAACCATTTCCAACATTTAAATTAAAGTTAATTAATTTAGAATAGTTTTTAGGAATAAAAATTAATTTAAAATGTTAGCAATTAAAAAAGGAAAACATATTTTTGTTTTACAGAGATTATACACCAAGGTAAATTTTAATTCCTACATGACTAAATTTTAGACATCTGCAATGATTTCACGTCTATTCAAAGACTTTTGAAGGCAGGTGGCAGTATCATGGTAGCTTAATTGAAGGTATAGTCTGACACCTGATGAAAGATAAGGCCACCTCCTATAATTTGCTCTACGCCATGGAACCTGCGCCTTATAATTATGTGTTATTCACCGTGAAAATCCACCCATTGTTTATAAAATCCATGCAATGGTGACATTTTTAGTGTCTCTAATTTCTGGTACCTTCTTGGGGTTAACCTATAATCTTGGGGGTGTGGCGGTGCACCTAGTGGGTAGATATCCCTGTATTTAGAATATCTCTTGACCTTTGTATACTTACTGGAAGTCCTTGAAGGCTTTCGGGATCCATATTTGAAACCAAAATGCAAAAGTATCCCCTCCTTAGGAGAGAGTCATCGAATCGCCTCAACTGGGAATTCAGCGTATGTCATCCTCTTGGTTTTGAAAGATACAGAACCCATGAAACACAATCCATCGTGAGATGAAACAGGATCTGCAGAGTTTCAGCTTGCTTTGGGACGTGGTGACAGTCAATGGCCGGTTTATAGTAGATAGGATGTGTGGTGTAACTGATCACCGGTAGATCCTTTCTTCTCTGCAGGTTCAGTATAAATCTGGGCACTGTTTTCTCTCATTGCCTTGGCACCTAATCTTCCCAGTAAAAGATGTCTCCATAGAGACACTGAGAACATGAAGAAGCTCTGCTCCCAGGTGGACACGGGAGGGGAAGAAAAGACTCTTACCTTGAAAGTAATTATACTGGAGAAAGGAAAGAGTCTCACCATCGACGTGACATTTCAGGTTCTAAATCTCCTAAAACAATGTAAATAGACTCCCAACCAAAGCCTATCCACGTCACTGATGGACTCTAAGCTTGAGCAAAGAATTATCCATCACATCACAGGGTGAATCACTAGAATATAGATTTGGTTGTGAGATTATTTGTAACTACCAATGTAGTAAAGCTGAGTTTGTGGTCTGTATATGTTTTATTTCACATCTATCTATCTCTATCATCTAACTCATAGCTATCAAGAGCAGCGGTGCACAACCTTTTCTGGTCAGTGGACCACATTGTCATATTGTCATGTGTGCCGCCCCCGTGTCAGCAGCCGGGCTGCTCGGATCCGGATCCGCGGTGGCTCGAGGGGCGTCCGGACCCGGGGGTCGTGCGGCCATTCGAATAAAGGAGGTATTGACAGGGGATTGTGTATTTAAAGTTCGTGACACCACCCGTGGTGTGTGGTAAGGTGGAGTACCACCGCTGCAGCTGGGAGTACCCAGTGGTGATGTTGTGGGCAGCCAGGTGTTTAACTCCTCCACAAGTAGGGGGGATACCCCGGGACTCAGTGATGGGAGACAGGGAGGTGCCGTTGGGGAGATAAGGGTCACTTGCATACCCACTCAGTCCAATAATGCTGACACCGACAACTGTAGTAAACCAAAGTCCTGACACCGCTGCCGCTGAGGGGGAGCACGCCTTGGTCCCGTTTCCATTGGTGTTGCCTGTTGATCTGTGACCTTTCCCTTGGCACCTTGTTTCTCTCTGGTTGGTCCCTGTAGCCTAAAACTAGTCGGGTCCTGCTCCACAGTATGGCTAACTGAGGGAGCTTGCTCTCAGGGTTCACGCTTGGGATTTCTTGGACCATATTTGTGGAAAGTCCTATCCCTCTCGTTGCGCTAGTACCCCGATTTTGGATCGGGTGGAGAGCGGATCTTGAAGGCTCCGTTCTCGTCGGGTAAATTGTCAGGTTGCCTGAAGCTACTCCCTAACCTATGGACCACGTACCCCGTCGTACCTTGGTCCCAGCCTGGTGATGGTACAAGGCCGCCGGCTGTCCTCCATGACAATGCCGTGCCCCTTGTCACGATCCCCTGCAATGGGGGGTCCAGCTCCTACCAGGCCTAGACCAACGTCTGCTACCTAGTAGTTCCAAGGAGCCCAGCTCCTGACCTCCTCTCTCCTTCACTTCCAACTCTACACTCTGTCTGACTCCAACTGACTGACTCTTGACACTCCTGACCTCCCCTTAACCAACCCCCCAAGTGGGCAACCTTATTCCACTCAGGCCATCCACTGGTGTGTCTGGTGGGTGTGGTGCAGAGTGTTCTTAGGATTTTGATTAGCTGGTCTTTGGCAACACCATTTGGTTAGGGACCTGTAACCAAGGAGGAGATGGATATTGCACAGAAGGGCAGATTGCACAATACCCTGTGACTACCTGATAGGCCAGGGCGTCACACATGCGGTGTTCAGCGTTGCACTCGTTGGATGTCACAACAGTGTCAGACTCTGTTCACACTGCAGAAACAGCCTGGGATCACTTAGTTGCACAGCCTTTATTTGGCATTGGCTGGTTCTGGCTTCACTGCTCTCCAGTACTGGCTTGTGATCATTTGCTGGGAGCCCAGGCTGCTGATCACCACCAGCTGCACTCACCGTTTATAAGCTTCTAGACACTGGGGCTGGGTGCCGGATATAGCTTTTTGCTTCCTGGTTCCTGTGGTTATCCAGTTGTATGGTGATCTGCAAGTTGTGGTTCTTCATGGTGTGTGAGTCCTCCAGTTGGGTATTTATTTCCTACCCCTTTTGGGTTACTCCTCAGGCTACATGCTGTCCCTCCTTTGTGTTTGAGTGTGGTGTGTACAAGTTTTCATTTACCTGTCTGTGATTATTTGTGGAGTTTTGGTTACTGGGTTTCTGGCCAGCTCCCTGGGTGGTGGGAAGTAGTATCAGGACTTGGACAGTAGACAGGGCCATGTTGGAGGCTCAAAGCAGGCTACCATCAAGTCTACCTTCGAGATAAGAGGCACAGAGGCCCCAGTTTCAGGGTCAGCCTAGGAGCCTCTGTTCCATCCGTACACCCCTGTGACACATATTGAAACAACTTCCAAGGGTGAAGACTAGGGGTGTTGGCGGCATTTCATAATTTCCTTAAAATAGCATAGATATAACTTCATGCTGAGGCAACCACCACTCTAACTCACATATGACTTTACAGAGTGCTAAAGAGGAGTTTAGGAACCCGAATCTCTCCATGTATGCGGGACTCAGACATGGGTACACAATGCTCTTTTCGTAATTGACCATCCCTGCTCCCGTGTTGTCTGCTACATCTTTTCACATGGAAACTAATATACACAGAAGGTTGAAAGTTCTAGAAAATGGAATGGAGGGCCACAGGTGGCCTCCGAGTTGCAGGTTGTGCACGCCTGACCTATAGAAATCATATCTATTGATCTCTCTATCTCCTATGCATAGTTTTCACTTATCCACCTGCTTCATGTTGATCTATCTGTATCTGTAAGGAGTTTCTGTCTTGGCATTTATCCCTTCTCATGCTCTATGGCTCATTAAGAACCTGCCATATGATTCATGTTGCCTGAATCCCAAGCAGCATCGACCAGTCTGGCACCAATATTGCAGCCACATATGTATTACAGTGAAACACTGCGGCGTATCAGAGAAAGCAGAGTTTGAAAAAACAACCGAGGACAATGTGTCATTAATGATTAGTCCAAGGCGGACCCCCATCAGTTTCTTCTCACTCCCTTAGGTTGACAGCTTTCTATGTATATCCATAGGGAGAGATCTGTAAGTCAAAGAGATTGAGGCAGAGGTGTAGCGCCCGGTCCGAGGGCAGCACCCCTGCACACCCCTGCTCTCATGCCTCGGCAGGCCCATGTGCCCCATTCCTGCTCCGGGGCCTGCCGAGGCCTCTTCCTACTTCCAGGCTACACGCAGGCATTATGGGAGTGCCAGAAGGGTGGGTTCTCGGCCATACCTCGTTTCTTAAAGGACCGCGTCCTATTACCAGGAAGTGACCCTTGAGGTCAGCTATCATCCTGAAGGTATTTAAGACATTTTTCCCTTAGGCTGCATTGCTCAGGCACCTCCCCTATCTGTAGTGTGTTGCTAGTTCTCAAGTCCCATACCTGTTACTATGTCTAGTCCTGCATCACTTGTCCTAGTACCAGTTGCCTGTACCTACTAATCGGTGTCTCTTCCTAGAGCCAGCTGCTAACACCACCTCTGTGCTGTCACATCTGAGTTACCACCTCCATGCAGCTACATCTGAGTTACCACCTCCGTGCAGCCACATCTGAGTCACCACTTCTGGACTACCACGTCTGAGCCACCACCTCCATGCTGCCATATCTGGGATACCACGTCCTGTTGCCTGTAATTCCTGGTCTGTGCCGTTACCTCTGTGCACATCCATACTGGACTTCAGAGACTGTCCTGTCGGATACGACTGGTCTTGGCAGTTGTGCGTTTAGGCCCCTGGGGCTGCGCCTGACAGTCCCTGCATAGGGGATTAGCTCAAGGTTAGCTCCTCCAGGAGAGTCTGGTGTACCGCCCAGTGGGTCCACTCCTGGATGCCCACCACTCCTCGGCGACCATAATAGGGGCTTCCTGAATGGCTATGTTTCTCTAAAATAACACAGCCAGACTCTGATAACCATGGTTCTGGCAGCATGATCCAGCTGTCAGGTTTACTTTTGACTTACTGGATAGCTATTTTTTCTTGGTAGTACTTAGGCGAGAGGATGATTAGTGTTTAATATGCGTTGCCTGCCAATAATGATGCTGAGCGTTATTCAAGAACCATGGTTTATTGATTCAACGCGTTTCGAAGCCACCTCACTTTTAAACAGTAAAGTGAGAAAACCAAGCTTATGCTTTTTCATTTTCCCGATGGCAGCTTTGAAACCCGTTGAATCAATAAACCACGGTTCAGAGGGTCACTTTAAGAAACAACATCATACTCAACCAGCGATACTCTGTTCTGCACTGATGAAGGGCAAACATCCAGAAACAGGTTGTTTGTAGATACCTTCCTGGATTGACATTTACTTTCCGTCAAGAGTCATTAAAGGGTCAGACATTATCATGTAGGGCAGCCACCATTCCGAAGTGTTACTTGTGAACATCTTGTAGTCTTATTATTGATTATTGGAGCACAGTACTTACTGAGCTATTTTGGATGTCCACACAGGACGGTTCAAAAGCACCATTAATGTTTCCTTGCTGAGGATACGAGGAAGGGAGATACTGGGTGACTGCCAGGTATTTGGACTTCTGTGTGCTTTTAGGACTCCCTGTTCCTGATCTTTGCTGCTGCCCATTGCTCAGTTGATTTACAGATAAAGGAATATCTGAAAAAGAAAAATGCTGAGTTAGTCTGCAACCAACTAATAAATATAATGATATAATACATAATAGATTACATAGAGATTTAGAAGAAACAAAATAAAGAAAGAAGGAAGAGAGAGAAAGAAAAGAGTGAGAAAAAGAAAAAAAAATGAATAAAGAGAGAGAGAAAAAAAAAGAGAAAGAGCAAAATAAAGGAGGCAAGAATGAAAGAGAGAAAGAAAGAAAGAAAGAAAGAAAGAAAGAAAGAAAGAAAGAAAGAAAGAAAGAGAAAGAAAGAAAGAAGGAAAGAAAGAACTGAACAGACAGAGAAAAAGAAAGAGAAAAAAGAGTAAGAGCAAGATAAAGGAAAGAAGAAAGAAAGAAAGAAAAAGAAAGAAAAAAGAACGAATGAAAGAGAAAAGAAGAGAGAGAAAGAAAGAGAAAGAAAGCTAGAAGGAAAGAAAGAAAGAAAGAAACAAAGAATGAGAAAGAAGGAAGAATTAGAGAGAGAAAGAAAGAAAGATTGAAGGAATGGAAGGAAGGAAAGAAGGAAGGAGAGAGAAAATTAAAGATAAAGGGAAAGAAATGAAGGAAAGAAGAGAGAAAGAAAGAAAAAAGAAAAAAAGAAATGAGAATGTTAGCAAAGAGATTATATAGATGAATTGTAGATAGATAGATAGATAGATGTAATGAATGAAGTTAATGGCTGCTGGTACTCAGGAACAGCCACTATAGAGTGTACAAGGCTATGATTTTACCACTTTACACACTGTTTACACTACCGTTCAAAAGTTTGGGGTCACACAGACAATTTTGTCTTTTCTATGAAAAATCCTACTTTTATTTATCAGATGAGTTGCATAATGAATAGAGAATATCGTCCAGACAGTGACGAGGTTAGAAATAATGATTTTTACATGAAATAATTTTATCTTCACACTTTGCTTTCGGCACAGAATGCTCCTTTGCAGCAATTCCAGCTTTGCAGACCTTTGGCATTCTAGCTGTTCATTTGCGGAGGTAATCTGGAGACATTTCGCCCCATGCTTCCCCCCTCTCACAAGTTGGATTGGCTTGATGGGCACTTTTTGCGCACCATACGGTCAAGCTGCTCCCACAACAGCTCTATGGGGTTGAGATCTGGTGACTGGGCTGGCCACTCCATTACAGGCAGAATACCAGCTGCTGGCTTCTTCCCTAAATAGTTCATGCATAATTTGGACATTGCTTTGGGTCATTGTCCTGTTGTAGGATGAAACTGGCTCCAATCAATCTCTGTCCACAGGGTATGGCATTGCAAAATGGAGTGATAGCCTTCCTTATTCAAAATCCCTTTTACCTTGTACAAATCTCCCACTTTACCTGCAACAAAGCAACCCCAGACCATCACATTACCTCCACCATGCTTGACAGATGGCGTCAGGCACTCTTCCAGCATCTTTTCAGTTGTTCTGCATCTCACAAATGTTCTTTTGTTTGATCCAAACACCTCAAACTTTGATTTCCAATCTTCCTCTGTCCAATGTCTGTGTTCTTTTGCTCATATTAATCTTTTCCTTTTATTAGCCAGTCTCAGATATGGCTTTTTCTTTGCCCCTCTGCCCTGAAGGCCAGCATCCTGGAGTTGCCTCTTCACTGTAGACGGTGACACTGGTGTTTTGTGGGTACTATGTAATGAAGCTGTCAGTTTAGGACCTGTGAGGCGTCGATTTCTCATACTAGAGCCTGTAATGTACTTGTCTTGTTGCTCAGTTGTGCAGCGCGGCCTCCCACTTCTCTTTCTACTCTGGTTAGAGCCTGTTTCTGCTCTCCTCTGAAGGGAGTAGTACACACCGTTGTAGGAAATCTTCAGTTTCTTGGCAATTTCTCGCATGGAATATCCTTCATTTCTAAGAACAAGAATAGACTGTCGAGTTTCACATGAAAGTTCTCTTTTTCTGGCCATTTTGAGAGTTTAATGGAACCAACAAATGTAATGCTCCAGATTCTCAACTAGCTCAAAGGAAGGTCAGTTTTACAGCTTCTCTAATCAGCAAAACTGATTTCAGCTGTGCTAACATACTTGCACAAGGGTTTTCAAGGGATTTTTAAACATCCATTAGCCTTCTAACACAGTTAGCAAACACCATGTACCATTAGAACACTGGAGTGGTGGTTGTTGGAAATGGGCCTCTATACACCTATGTAGATATTGCATTAAAAAACAGACGTTTGCAGCTAGCATAGTCATTTACCACATTAACAATGTATAGAGTGGATTTCTGTGTAATTTAATGTTAGCTTCATTGAAAAAAAAATGTGCTCTTCTTTCAAAAATAAGGAAATATCTAAGTGACCCTAAACTTTTGAACTGTAGTGTATATCCAGCCACCGCTGATCGGTGGGGGGCACCAGTTGTTGGACCGCCACTGATTTGACAGTGGTGATTTATTCAATGTTCTGGACAACCCCTTTAAGAAATAATAGATTGAAATATCTTTTAAAAAAGCTGCACTTGAGAACAAAAAGTATCTGTGCCTAGTTACCAGGTTTAGCAGTTTGCGGTATATAGACACTGAGATCTTCTACTTGTGAGTACCCTCCTGTTATATTTACCTTGTATACATACATCGTTATACTATATGAAACCGGTGGTTGTCTCTACTATATAAAACCGGTGGTTGTCCTTTAAGCCAGGGCAATTTTCTCTACCGTACAAACATGCTTTGTATACATTCTTCTGTCCCTAATAACACGCTGTTTACATATATATTACATACAATGCCGAATTTGTTTTGTGGCATATGAAATGTGATATTGTGATTGAGGTCATCATGGAAGCTCCACTATTCTACAAAGAATGAGACCATAGAAAATATTTATGTTTGCAATTTACTGTATATTTTTTTCAGGATTTTGTCAAATGATCATGAAAAGCTGGATTGCTGAATGGGTAATCCAGGGTTAACAGAGACCACAATAACACAACTAGTAGCTATGGAGTATACAAGAAAAGATGATAGAAATGTATGTGTGCCGCCACAGCAGCGGATCGAACCGCTCAGATCCGAAGGCAATGTCCGTTCATGGCTCGAGGGTCTCCGGACCCGGGGGCTCAGGGCCACATTCTAAATTAAAAGGGGATATTTACAGGGGGATGATAGTTCGTGACGCCACCCATGGTGTGCGGTAATTGGGAGTACCGCCGCTGCCGTTGGGAGTACCCAGGGTGATGAAATGAGGCAGCAAGGTGTTGTTACCCTCCATGGGTAGGGGTAGGCCCCGGGGCTCTGGGAGGTGATACTGGGTGCTGTGAAGAGGGAAATCACTCATGTACTCACTCAGCCAATAAGCAGACACTGACAACCGGGTAAACCAAGTCTCTGGTGCTGCTGCCTCTCAAGGGGAGCTCATCCGGGTCCCGTCCCCTGCAGTGCTGCCTGGTGATCCGTGACCTACCTCCTGACACAAAGTTTAGATTCACTGAAGTGGCCCGGTAGTATGGAACTTACCGGGCCCAGCTCCCCACTATGGCTAAGTGTGGGAGCCTGCTCTGAGGGCTCACGCTTGGAAATTAGTGAGCTGCATATGTGGAAGGCCCTATCCTCCTCATTACGCTAGTGCCCTGATTCTGGAGCTGGTGGGAACAGTCCATAAAGGCTCCGCAGGCTAATTGCCGGGTTTCCTGAAGCTTCTCCCCGACCTAGGGTCCGTGTACCCCACCGTGCCTTTGGTACCGGACCGTTGATAGGACCAGGCTGCTGACCGTCCTCTCTGACAGGTCCCAGGCACCTAGCCTCAATCCCCTGCAACCGGGGGTCCGACTCCTCTAGGTCCAGACAACCGTCTGCACCCTAGTAAGCTTCTCCTCGCAGCCACTACTCCTAACCTCCTCTCCACAACTTCTCTGCTCAACTTCTCTGCTCAACACTCCTCACCCCCCTTCCTGACCCCTAGGTGGGTGGCCCTATTCCACTCAAGCCACCCACTGATGTGTCTGGTGGGTGTTGTGTGGTAGGATTTGATTTGCTGTTGGAGGCAGCACTGTAAGTTGGGGACACAGAACCATGAGGGATTTGAATACTGCACTAAGGGAAAAGAGTGTGCAGTACCCTGTGATGACCTGATAGTCCAGGGGCGTCACATTTGCATAGAAAATTGGGAGGCTATTGGGCCAGGTTTATGATGTCATAAAGGGAATGTCATGACAGGGGAGAGAGGCTATGCCAACCCTATAGGACAACACACAGGAAGGGGGAAGCAATGCCTTATAGCTAGGCAAAGGGGGAAGTGGAGACTCCCAACAACAACTTGCAGCTCATCATCAAGGCCCTCACCAACCCTATACTGGCTCCATAACCATCACTGAGCTGGATACCTGGGGCCCTGTTTTACCCTGGCAAATGTGACCCAAGTAAGGATGGAGGGTATGAGTGCAAAGTCAACACCGCCAACATCAAAGGAAGACACAAAGGAACAACACAGGGAAAACATGACTAAAATCACCAGAGCCCTGGTAGATATCAAAGGACAAACCCTTATCTGAGCAGCAGCAACCACAGAAGGCTCAGAAGCAGCAGAAGATGACCTCACCAGAGCACAGCAAGGAACAAACTATAAACAGCACCTAAACCACCCCAGGGTGAGGTTAATAAAGGAAGTCAGAGGATAGCAACTGAGAGGAAGGACAACATTACTCCAGGGTCACAGAGTCCACTGGCTTTGAAAACAGAGAACTATCAGATAACAACACGTGCCATCAATCTCTGTGATCTTCTAGCATTCGCTGCCACTGGATTCTCAGCTGGCCGTGATACCTTCGTGACAGGCTGTGACACATCTATGACAGAGGAACCATGATGCCTTTGGAAAGTTGGGGCCAAACTCAGGTTGTTGTGATCTCCTTTTGTACTATTGGATAGTAAAATGGGGGATGGAGGGCAGGACTTCAGAAGAACTGTCCCCTGATACCTGAGAGTAATTGATCCACAGATTAAAGACGGGGCAATGAGGTGGGGACAGACACCAAACCGTTTTTCATGCTTATTACAGTAGGCCCTTCACATTGAGGCCCTTTCACTACATTTGGGGATCTATAAAAAAGAAACAAGAAGTGGTAGAAGGTGCCAGAGAAGAAAAGTCAAAATGAAGTGTATTTTTCTCACAATAACCACATAGGAAAACATTTACACAAATGACCCACTCATGAAGGATGGGAGACTTTTAACAACTCAGGTCTCTGCCGGTGAAACACTCCAGAATTATAGACCATTGAAGGTGTAGAAGTATGGCTGAAACTGTCAAAGAAGAAACCCCTATTACACAAGCACCACTAAACCATACAAGAATTATTCCATACAGTTGGGGTCTTCAACTTGCTCTTATCGTCACACCAATGGCCCATGAGTAGAGGAGTCAAGTACCTAATAGTGCCATGCTCTGTTCTTCTAATATCTTAGCACATAAAACCTGAAGTAATTAGATTTTCCGTAAGGGATGACAGCTTAGTCATCACTGCTTGATCGAGTAACAGGGTACTCAAGATGCTCAGTGCTCGGTCATACGGGAGCTCAATCTCCTGGCGGGCATATTCTCATTTTACCGGAAGCCCGAGAGACAAAGAGAGATCTCATTTTCGACCCTCCTGTTAGGAGCTTCTGTAAAATGCTCAAGTTTCCAACTGACTTCCATTATAATCATTACTCAAGATCAAGCCCATACAACAGTCCGACCTGCTCGATTCGAGTAATGAGCACTTCAGCATTTCAGTGCTCACTCATCACTATTGATGACCTATCCTTTACATAGGTCATCAAATTAATTTACCCGGACAATCCCTTCAAAGTCTGCAATGCCAATCATAACTGCTTGCTGGTGACATAAAGTATAAATATCTCCCAGCACAGTATTGAGAAATGATGTTTGTTTTTTCAAAGAAGGTCATCTCGCATCACCCATCTTGAGATATGTTGAGTCAAAATTAACTGGAAGGATTTTCAATGTATAGTTGCATCCTTCTACAAAAAACAAGTGATCTCTAATTAGCTAGATATAACAGTTCCATTGCATTTCAATGTACATGGTCGATATCAAAGGCTACAGGTCTGTGGTCCCAAAATTGAGCCCAAGGTTGGAAAACATTGGTGTAGGCCAACACCTAGAGACCAAGGTATGCACCAACTTATGCAACATAATCTATGAGTTCCACCAGTATCTTACTCATGAGTACTGTAATGACATAGATATAGATTCAAACATACTATATCATTTCTCATACAATATTAAAGAGGATCTGTAAAGCTCTATTCAGACTGCAGTTTTCCTTCCGGTAGACAAATAGGCCATGCAAAGATACATGTTTAACGAAAGAGTGTGTTGTAAACCATATAGTGGCAGTCGCAAGTCATAAGACTAACTATTTTACAATTAAGTACCGTATTTTTTGGATTATGAGACGCACTTTTCCTCCCAAGACGTTGGAAGAAAAGTGAGGGGTGCATCTTATAATCTGAATGTAGCTTACTGGGGTGGTGGAGAGGGGTCGCAAGGGCCCAGGGGAATGCTGCGGTGGCAGTGCAGGGGCTGCGGTGGCTGGGCTAGTGTGGGGTCTGCGGAAGCCGGTGCAGGGGCAGCTGTGCACTGTCAGCAGCTGCTGTGCGGGGTCTCCGGCTGCTGTAGCAGCTGTGCGGGGTCTACGCGGGCGTCCGTCGGCTGATGCTGGGGCTGCTGTGCGGGGTCTCCGGTGGCTTTACTGGTGTTGCGGGTCAGGCAGTGAGGACTTCAAATAATGCCGCCTGAAGTCGGCGCGTGCGCAGTTGCAGCTCTCGGCTCAAACTATCATCTGCGCAGGTGCCGCCTCCAGCCCGTTGATCTCCCTCCAGTGGACTTCAGGGAAATGGTGCCTGGAGGTGGCGCTTACGCAGATGAGATCTCGGCTTGACATTGAGTCTAGAGCGCAATCTGTGCTGACTCCAGGCTCGATTTCTTTGAACTCCTCACCATCCGCAACTGCCGCAGCAGCAACCGCCGCAGCCCGAGCCCCAGCACAGCTGCCCCAGCACAGCAGCACCAGCCTCCACCACAGTCCGAACCCCAGCCTCCGCAGCAGCAGCAGCCACCGCAGCCCAAGCCCAAGCACAGAAGCACCAGCCTCTGCCGCAGCTCACGGCCCAGTCTCTGCTGCAACCCCAGCCCCAGCCTCCGCCACAGCCTCAGCCTTCGCCGCTGCACCAACGCAGCCTCCTCCACCACCGCTACTTCCCCCTCCAGTAAGACACCACCAGATTACAAGATGGACCCTATTTGTTTCTTCACCTTTTCTTGCTCTGAATTTGGGGTGCGTCTTATAATCCAGTAAAATATTTTCTTACTACATGCAACTACCGGTATAGGGAAATAAGCACAAACATCAACATTAAAGTTGAGTGACTACCTAACTATTTGTACTCGCTATACTCATAACAAGTCCTGTCTAATACTTACGTATTCGTTCAGATTAGTGTGTTTAATGCAAGTCAATGGGGAATACTCACAATGTAGCGAGTAACCCAAATTCCATACTATTCGCTACTTCCACGAATAGTAGTATTTGGGCTCTACCTCAGCATATCAGACTCTCGCCTACCGTGGAAAGCTTCAAGAGGAACTTGAAGACCCATCTCTTCCAACAAGCCTACAACCTACAATAGCCCTCAGTCCAGTACACCACTTCGCAACCAGCTCTGTCCTCACACATTGTATCCTCACCCATTCCCTGTAGACTGTGAGCCCTCGTGGGCAGGGTCCTCTCTCCTCCTGTAGACTGTGATCCCTCACGGGCAGGGTCCTCTCTCCTCTTGTAGACTGTGATCCCTCGGAGGCAGGGTCCTCTCTCCTCCTGTAGACTGTGATCCCTCACGGGCAGGATCCTCTCTCCTCCTGTAGACTGTGAGCCCTCGGGGGCAGGGTCCTCTCTCCTCCTGTAGACTGTGAGCCCTCGTGGGCAGGGTCCTCTCTCCTCCTGTAGACTGTGAGCCCTCGGGGGCAGGGTCCTCTCTCCTCCTGTAGACTGTGATCCCTCACGGGCAGGGTCCTCTCTCCTCCTGTAGACTGTGAGCCCTCGGGGGCAGGGTCCTCTCTCCTCCTGTAGACTGTGAGCCCTCGTGGGCAGGGTCCTCTCTCCTCCTGTAGACTGTGAGCCCTCGCGGGCAGGGTCCTCTCTCCTCCTATACCAGTCTGTCTTGTACTGTTAATGATTGTTGTACGTATACCCTCTTTCACTTGTAAAGCGCCATGGAATAAATGGCGCTATAATAATAATAAATAATAATAATAATACTTTGCCAGTTTTTCCCCATTGACTTGCATTGCACACGCTATTCGGATTGAATACCCGAGTATATGCAGTACTGTGTGAGTATAGGGAGTACGAAAAGTTAGGTACTCACTCAACTCTAATCAACATATATTGTACTACTATGTGTGAGATTAATGTATTCTTTCCCAGCCCATATGGTAAATGGAGACAGAGAAGGCCGTCTGAAAAGAGTTTCCCCAGATTTTATTGTACTAACTATGGTACATTGCCGTATGTCGAGTCGGGAAGGAAAGTTTTCCCCTAAAGTGGCGCTTACTGTCTGCCCCATGGGCCCCATGGGGTTTTTTGTCTTCCTCTGATCATCATGTTAGGTTAGGTCATGGGTTGAACTCGATGGACTTAAGTCTACCTTCAACCTTAAACACTATGATACTGCATACCTTTCTAAAAGGATTTCTTAAATCTGACGAGGATATTGTACTTAATTTGAGAAACAATGTTGAAGAGATTGTCAGGCCTGGGTAAAAGTCTGCAGTCACTCTATGTGATCACATGTCAACTAGACGTGCCCGGCCCTGCCCATTACAAGAGAACTGAGCGAGGCTGGATAAGTCTAGTCTTGATGTGGCAAAGAGTTTGCAAATTGCATACTTACGATCACATGACTGCCCACCCCCGACACCGGAGAATCATGACAGTGCACCAAAACCCCTTTCAAACAACTGACATCACTTGTGAAAGTTTTTCTGCCTCTCTAGTCTCTCTAGACTTTAGTCCAGCTACAGGCTAAGACAGGTGGGTAAACTTTTAAAAAGTATTATTTTTTTGTTTATTTATCTATGTTACTCATTTACATAGCGCCATCAATTCCACAGCTCTTTACAGAAGTCATCATCACTCTCCCCATTGAGGCTCACAATCTAGATTCCCGTATTAAAACTAGAAAAAAGAAGCGCTGATAGGGTATTACCAGATGACACGAGCAGTATTTCATAGGTCTACGTGTTTCGAGGTAGAAACCTCTTCCTCAGGACCAGAATAGCAACAAAGCAACTTTGTTGATATTCTGGTCCTGAGGAAGAGGTTTCTACCTCGAAACGCTTAGACCTATGAAATAAAAAAGATATCAATTTATCAACAACTCTACATCTTCATTTAGCTCATGCGTGGCATTAACCCCTTCTCTTCTCCTGTTTGAAATCTAGATCCCCGATCAGTCTTTGGAGGGTGGGAGGAAACCCAGGCAAACAAGAGGAGAACATACAAACTCCTTGCATATGTTGGCCTTGGTAGGTTTTCAGGTAACCACCGATCCACCATGCTACCCACCTGGATTTTAAAAGTAAGTACCCCCTCTCTCATAAGGTCTATACAACCCTTTGTAGACATGTCCATTTTTTGTTTTTCCATTTCATTTTTCACTCTTCGCCTTCCAAGAGACATAACTTTAGAATTTTTCCATCAACATAAGGGCTTGATTTTTTGCAGAATGAGTTGAAGTTTTAAACACCATTTATGTGAAAATGGAAAAAAAAATTCCAAATGGGGCGAAACTGAAAAATCCCCCCAAAAAACTAAACAAAACAGTAATTAATTCCTTGTTTTTTTTCAAAGGTTTGTTTTGACAATGTTCACATTATGTTGAAAATTATGTTAACTTTATTTGTCAGTAGATTTATAATTATACCAAATAGATATTTTTATTTCTGTTTTACTACTTAATAAAAAATTGTTTGTGTCGTCATATTCTAAGAACGATAACTTTTTTATTTTACTGTTGAGAGAGTTGCATTACGGAATGATTTTTATGTGGTTACATAGGTTAAAAAAAGACTTGGGTTCATCAATTTCAACCTTCCACTACGAATTATACATTTTGTCATTAAATTATCTATAACTCACAATGTTGTGTACTGAGGAAATCATCCAGCCCTTTTTTAAAAGCTGTTATAGTATCTGCCATTACTACCTCTTGTGGTCGGCATTCCACAGTCTGACTGCTCTAACTGCAAAGAACCCTTTCCTATTTATCTGTCGGAATCATCTGTCATCCACCCGCAGTTTATGCCCCCTGGTCCTTAGGGGTACTTTGCACGTTGTGACATCGCTACTGCGATATCGTCGGGGTCAAATCGAAAGTGATGCACAATCCGGTGCCGGTAATGACGTCGCAATGTGTAAAGCCTAGAAGCACCGATAAGCGATTGCAAAAGTGTCGTAAATCGGTGATCTGTGTAGTGTCGGTCATTTCCATAATTTCGCTGCAGCGACAGGTACGATATTGTTCCTCATTCCTGCGGCAGCACACATCGCTATGTATGAAGCCGCAGGAGCGAGGAACATCTCCTTACCTGCGTCCCGCCTGCAATGCGGAAGGAAGAAGGTGGGCGGGATGTTTACGTCACGCTCATCTCCGCCCCTCCGCTTCTATTGGCCGCCTGCCGTGTGACGTCGCTGTGATGCCATCACAAGATATTGCATCTGCGACGGGGGCGGGGACTATCGTGCTCGGCATCGCTACAATCGGCTAGCGATGTCGCAGCGTGAAAAGTACCCCTTAGTTGTCTTTGGAAGGAATAAGTCATGTGCCAGTCCTTTATGTTGACCACACATGTATTTATACATATACAGTCATATGAAAAAGTTTGGGCACCCCTATTAATGTTAACCTTTTTTCTTTATAACAATTTGGGTTTTTGCAACAGCTATTTCAGTTTCATATATCTAATAACTGATGGACTGAGTAATATTTCTGGATTGAAATGAGGTTTATTGTACTAACAGAAAATGTGCAATCCACATTTAACCAAAATTTGACCGATGCAAAGGTATGGGCACCCTTATCAATTTCTTGATTTGAACACTCCTAACTACTTTTTACTGACTTACTAAAGCACTAAATTGGTTTTGTAACCATATTGAGCTTTTAACTTCATAGGCAGGTGTATCCAATCATGAGAAAAGGTATTTAAGGTGGCCACTTGCAAGTTGTTCTCCTATTTGAATCTCCTATGAAGAGTGGCATCAGGAGCTCCTCAAAACAACTCTCAAATGATCAGAAAACAAAGATTATTCAGCATAGTTCTTCAGGGGAAGGTACAAAAAGTTGTCTCAGAGATTTAGGCGGGCTTTGCACGTTGCAACATCGGTAACAATGTGTTACCGATGCTGCAGCGATAGTCCCGCCCCCGTCGCACGTTCGATATATAGTGAAAGCTGCCGTAGCGATTATTATCGCTACGGCAGCTTTACACGCACATACCTGCCGTGCGACGTCCCTCTGGCCGGCGACCCGCCTCCTTCCTTAGGGGGCGGGTCGTGCGGCGTCACAGTGACGTCACACGGCAGGCGGCCAATTGAAGTGGAGGGGCGGAGATGAGCAGGATGTAAACATCCCGCCCACCTCCGTCCTTCTCATTGCAGCCGGGAGGCAGGTAAGGTGAAGTTCCTCGCTCCTGCGGCTTCACACACAGCGATGTGTGCGGCCGCAGGAACGAGGAACTACATCGTACCTGTCGCTCCCCCGGCATTATGGAAATGTCGGAGGCTGCAGCGATGATACGATGACGACGATTTTGCGCTCGTTCATCGTATCATCTAGGATTTACACACTACGACATCACAAGTGACGCCGGATGTGCGTCACTTTCGATTTGACCCCACCGACATCGCACCTGCGATGTCGTAGTGTGCAAAGCCCGCCTTAAACTGTCAGTTTCCACTGTGAGGTACATAGTAAGGAAATGGAAGAACACAGGTACAGTTCTTGTTAAGCCCAGAAGTGGCAGGCCAAGAAAAATATCAGAAAGGCAGAGAAGAAGAATGGTGAGAACAGTCAAGGACAATCCACAGACCACCTCCAAAGACCTGCAGCTTCATCTTGCTGCAGATGGTGTCAATGTGCATTGGTCAACAATACAGCGCACGTTGCACAAGGAGAAGCTGTATGGGAGAGTGATGCGAAAGAAGCCATTTCTGCAAGCACGCCACAAACAGAGTCGCCTGAGGTATGCAAAAGCATATTTGGACAAGCCAGTTACATTTTGGAAGAAGATCCTGTGGACTGATGAAACAAAGATTGAGTTGTTTGGTCATACAAAAAGGCGTTATGCATGGAGGCAAAAAAACACGGCATTCCAAGAAAAGCACTTGCTACCCACAGTAAAATTTGGTGGAGGTTCCATCATGCTTTGGGGCTGTGTGGCCAATGCCGGCTCCGGGAACCTTGTTAAAGTTGAGGGTCGCATGGATTCAACTCAGTATCAGCAGATTCTTGACAATAATGTGCAAGAATCAGTGACGAAGTTGAAGTTACGCAGGGGATGGATATTTCAGCAAGACAATGATCCAAAACACCGCTCCAAATCTACTCAGGCATTCATGCAGAGGAACAATTACAATGTTCTGGAATGGCCATTCCAGTCCCCAGACCTGAATATCATTGAAAATCTGTGGGATGATGTGAAGCGGCTGTCCATGCTCGGCGACCATCAAACTTAACTGAACTGGAATTGTTTTGTAAACAGGAATGGTCAAATATCCCTTCATCCAGGATCCAGGAACTCATTAAAAGCTACAGAAAGCGACTAGAGGCTGTGAGTTTTGCAAAAGGAGGATCTACAAAATATTAATGTCACTTTTATGTTGAGGTGCCCATACTTTTGCACTGGTCAAATTTTGTTTAAATGCGGATTGCACATTTTCTGTTAGTACAATAAACCTCATTTCAATCCAGAAATATTACTGAGTCCATCAATTATTAGATATATGAAACTGAAATAGCTGCTGCAAAAACCCAAATTGTTATAAAGAAAAAAGGTTAACATTAATAGGGGTGCCCAAACTTTTTCATATGACTGTAAATGAGATCTCCTCTGAGACGTTTATTCTAAGTTAAAAAAGCTCAACTTTTTCAACCTCTCATCATATGGGATACCTTCCATTTCTTGTAGTAGTCTGGTTAACCGCCTTTGAACTGACTCTAATTTCTGAATGTCCTTTTTAAAATGTGGAGTCCAAAACTGGATCCCATATTCCAGATGTGACCTTACAAGTGATTTATAGAGGGGTAACAATACGTTGGGATCACGGAATCTGATTTCTCTTTTTATACACCCTAAAATCTTGTTTGCTTTAGCAGCTGCTGCCTGACATTGAGTGCTGCTGCTCAGCTTATTTGTAATGAGAATACCCAAGTCCTTCTCCTGTTCTGTAGTCACGAGTTTACTTCCATTTAATGTATACGCAGCTATAGGATTACTCCGTCCTAGGTGCATTACTTTACATTTATCAACATTAAATCTCAATTACCAAGTGTCTTCCCATTCCGATATCTTATCCAGATCATTTTGTAATATTGTCCTATCAAGGTCAGTATTTAATATCCTACATAGTTTGGTGTCATCAGCAAAGACTGACAATTTACTTTCAATCCCATCCACAAGGTCATTAATAAAGAGATTAAAAAGAATCGGTCCTAGCACAGATCCCTGCGGTCCCCACTTCTGACTATAGCCCAATTTGAGAATATATCATTTATAACGACTCTTTGTTTCCTAACTTTTAGCCAATTCCTTACCCATCTGCTTATAGTTTCCATTAATCCTTGCTTCTGGAGCATCATTATAAGGCAGTATCAGCTACAGTTTTTATTGGTACCATGTTAAGGTCCATATAACTTTCTGATCTCTTTTTATTTCATTTTTTGGAAGAGGTGAGGTGACTAAAATATAGCCATTCTGACTTACAGATTTCTTTTCAGGGCTCTGTATATCGTTTGGCTCTCAATCTAAATATAGGAGTGGCTGTGGATCTGTACATAGGTTTGGCTCTGGATCTGTATACAGGTGTGGCCCTGGATCTGTATATTGGTGTGATTCTGGACCTGTATATGGGTGTGGCTCTGGATCTGTATGTAGATGTGGTTCTGAATCTGTATATTGGTGTGATTCTGTATATGGGTGTAGCTTTGGACCTGTATATAGATGTGATTCTGAATCTGTATATTAGTATGATTCTGGACTTGTATATTGGTGTGGCTATGGATCTGTATATAGGTGTGACTCTATTTGTAGATAGCTGTGGCTCTGAATCTGTATATTGATGTGATTCTGGATCTGTATATGGGTGTGGCTTTGGATCTGTATATAGATGTGGTCCTGGATCTATATATTAGTGTGATTCTGGACCTGTATATGAGTGTGGCTCTGGATCTGTATATAGGTATGGCTCTAGATCTGTATATTGGTGTGGTTCTGGACCTGTATATGGATGTGGCTCTGGATCTGTATATTGGTGTGGTTCTGGACCTGTATATGGATGTGGTTCTGGATCTGTATATAGGTGTGGTTCTGGAGCTGTATATAGGTGTGGTTAAAAGTCTGTATATAGGTGTGGCTCTGAATCTGTATATTGATGTGATTCTGGACCTGTATATGGGTATGGATCTGTATATAGATGTGGTTCTGGATATATATATATGTGTGTGTGTGTGTGTGTGTGTGTGTGTGTGTGTGTGTGTGTGTGTGTGTGCGCGCGCGTGTGTGTGTGTGTGTGTGTGTGTGTGTGTGTGCTTCTGGACCTGTATATGGGTGTGGTCCTGCATCTGTATATAGGTATGGCTCTAGATCTGTATATTGGTGTGGTTCTGGCCCTGTATATGGATGTGGCTCTGGATCTCGATATAGGTGTGGTTCTGGATCTGTATATAGGTGTGATTCTGGATGGATGTGGCACTGGATCTGTATATAGGTGTTGTTCTGGATCTGTATGTAGGTGTGGTTCTGGATCTGTATATAGGTGTGGATCAGTTATATTAGTATATACAGTAGGTGTGTCAAATCTGGGACCCACAATGAACTCAACACATGTACATCTGAGCATTTGCTATGCAAATAGTAAAAATGTAAATGTTTTTCATTTAAATTTCTTAGAATTTTGCTGTTCTGAAAAAGAAATGTAAGTAAAAAAAGAAATAAAAAATTTTAAAGGTACTTTTTTTTATTATAATCTATCACACTAACATGGTATTTTTGTAATTTGTTCCAAATGATTAAGTAAAGCATGCCTCCCATTCCAAACAACAATATTTTTAGATTTTCTTTCTACAATGCGGCAATAAGGATTTTTACAGAAATCTAATTACTCGTTGAGTAGAAATAAATGAGCCATTAAAGGGTTAACCAAACTATTAAAATTCTTGAAGCTAATTATTGTCCTGGATTCACTGAATAGGCTCAATATAAAATTAATATAATAAAACCATAAGCTTTTTGAGAGTTTTTTTCCTTTTATGAAACCTAGTAATATCAACCATTAAAATGTATTGGTATTTTTTAAAATAATTATTTGTAGTAAGACGTTTGAGTTCAGGCAGCACAACACAACTAATACCATTATACACGTCTATTGTAAGCACAGTTACAAATATCCAACCCTATTAATAATGGAAGAAAAAGCCTTTAGTTCACCACCTGTTGGAGAAAACATCTCGCTCTAAAGCTATCTTATCTGTTTTTAGTTTTTATTATACCATTATAATAACTAACCTCACTCAGAAATATTTTTTTAACATTATTTATATATTTTTTTAATTGTATTTATTCTAAAAACAATGATGTTTGCCTTTAAATACAACATTATTGAGTGACGCGATTAGTTTTCTAAATTCTAAAAATTATTTTTTAAAGCCTAAGAAAATAAAAAAACTACAATATATGTATAAAATAACATACCAGTGGATTAACCAAGGCAAAGACCATATAAACACTTAAAAAAACACTTAATATGTTTGTAATGCTAAACGATAAAGGTTAAAGGAATAATCATATTATAGACTAACAAAACAAGTAAATTAGGAATCTTGTGTATACTCAGTGCACCTGCTACACACTCCCTCGGAGAAATCGTGTATTCAATAGCCACTCTCTGTGGTTAATGATGGATTATGTCAAATTTACAAATTGTAAATGTTAAGAAAATTAGGAACAAAATTCAATAGTTTGGAGGGATAAACTCACCGGTTAGTTGTGCAGCGGAAGATTCCATATTGCACTGAGGGATTTGTCTGCTCAGAGTTGACACACTGCTAATAGGATGATGTGAATGTGAAGCTACCGAGTACAATCTGCTTCTGCTTCTAACCCGTCTTAATTTGCCAATGGTACTGGCTGCTAATTCCATACCAGTCTGAACCTACTTTAGACAAACACCAGACCTTCTGGTAACGTAATCATCAGCCTGGAAGAACAATAGTCTAACAAAAAAAAAATGAAAAATTTCAAAAATACAAATCCCCCAACAAAGCCAAGTCGAAAAATAACACAAAAATACGCTAAACAATCGGAAATTATGGCACCTAATAATTACTAAGTTTGGAAAATTCTTTAGAAAACGAGCCACAAAGGGAAGGTATTGTCTCCCGTAGGGCAGTCGTCAAATAAAAAGCCATTCCATTTGTAGAAATGCACAAAAGAGCAATAACGTGGAAAATCCAGAAGATGGGAAATCCAATAAGCATGATACCCAGGGTCCTGCTCTCTGTATGTTGTGGTATTGTTGGAGAGAGAACAATGCTCTTTGTAGAGGCAAAAAAAAACTGTTCTGCTATAGAGTGTGAAGGGTTGAGCCTTTTATAGGTCTTTTTTTTTTCTTTTAATCTCAGGTTACACTTGGTATGAGAAGATGCTGTCTTGCTTTAAATATTAAAAGGTTTACCTTGTAATCACCTGCTCGTTTAGATATGACGAGATCATTCTGTCCTTTTTAGACAAGGAATAAAAAAGAATGGGATTTAAGTTAAAACCTTATATCTAGTGGGAAATGTATACCTTAAAGTGAAGGTCGATGGTCAAAAACGTCTATTTTATTGCAGCTGCTGTAACTCCATTTCCTCTAATAGAGTTTCCAATCTCTTGCATAGATAGAATTAAATGAGAGGATCCTACCTGTAGTCCCTTCTTAGGTGGAGCCAAGGAGCTACTTTTAATTGATAAACAGTATGCAGCAGGCTCCTAAGCTCCCCCTAGTGGTGGACACAATCAGACTTTTAACACTGATATCTATACTATATGTCTACTATAGGTTTTAGGCAAGAAACGTAAAGAATAACTAAACTCACTTGGAAAGTTACGAGTAGAGATGAACGGACGCGTGGAAGTTCGGGTTCTGCTGGTCCAGCTGAACTTGTTTTAAGGTTCCGTTTTGGACCAGGACTTGACCTGAACTTCATTTGAAGTCAGTGATTGGTAGTTTGGGTCTCCGCTACATGCACCTAGCCAGAGGGGTGTCGGAAGAGATAAGCAAACCTGAGGTTGGGTTTTTGAACTGAACACCAAATTTAAAAATCAAGGTTCGGGTTCGTGGACGTACATGTAAACAAAACTCGTGCGAGTAATGCTGTGCTCAAGTACACTTGGTTCTCAGCCCTGTACGAACTGCTTGCTGTGTTTGATAATAACACTCACTGGGCGTAACAACAGCAGGCTTAGATGTAGTGTGCAACAAAAAGAATTTGAAAAAGACCACCCACCCTCTCCTGGAAGTATTCTGCTTATGGCTGACTGTATGTCGGCGGAGACTCAAACTGCCAATCAATGACTTGATACGGGGTTTGGGTAAAGCTCAAGCCTGTGGAAGCTAGACTTGTTTGCTAGGGTGAACTGAACCTCAACAGAACCAATCATCTCTAGTGGTCGGGGGATGGTTTGTAGTGGGGGGTGCACACTACATCCAATCCTGCTGTTGTTACCTCCAGTATGAGCAGTTCAAACACTGCAGTGGGCGAGGACTGTGCATACCCAAGCACAGCGATGCTCACGTGAGTGGTTTGCATTCGTAAAGCACCCGAACTCCAAACTCGAACTTTGATTTCTTGGAAAAATCTGAGTTAGTACCGAGCACTGAACACCAAACTTCAGGTCTGCTCACCTCTAATTACAAGGTATTGTAATACACTTTATTACTAGGGATGATTGACTACCTCAAATATTTGGCCACGCCCATATTCGCTGAATAGGTTGCTGCTATTCGACTATTTGCAAATATTCGATGCGCAATGTAAGTCTATGGGAAACCCGAATAGTTGCCGAATAGAAACTATTCAGGCTTCCCATAGACTTACATTGCGCATCGAATATTCGCATAGAAGTGACCTATTCATCGAATATTCGCGAAGCTGAATATTGCCGAATATTTGTGATATTCGATCATCCCTATTTATCACCTTATTTTGCCTTAATTTTACCCAAATATTGCTGTAAGTGCTTTTTCAATGCCCAATTGAAAGGGGACATGTCATCAGCTTTTTGCTTCTGACGTTAGTACTGTGTTTCTGTCACAATGTGACTGTAGTTTAGCAAGGGACAAGAAGCTCCTTTACTGTCCCGCATGCTAGGGGACCCTAGGCTATGCCTTTTCTCAGGTGTTGCTCCTAATGGTGGAGGTGCCTGAGTCTTGTGCTTTACTATTCTTCTAAACAGAGCTATTCTGTCCCTTCCACCAGGCAAGGAAGGGGCAAGAGTGTGATGGAAATACAGATTTAGACAGACAGGGATAACAGAGGATCAGTCACACTTGCTAGCCTGCCTATGAACTACAAGTCTGTGGGTCGACGCCCGAGTCTCATCGTGCTGATAACAGACATTAGTCAAGCTAAAAGGCAAAGTGTAAGAATCTGTAGTTTCCACCGATCTTGACGCCTCCATGACAGTCGGCAATGCTTGCAAAAACCTCCTTGTGACAGTTTCTACAGGTTTTTAATTACTATAAATCCTGACGCAACACCCCGATATCTCAAGGTAACTGACTAACACCAAGTGTAACTGATGAAAATTGACAAAAGGTGCAGCTTTTATACAATCATGATTGTGTTTTCTATTTAAAGGAATTGTCCAATCTTAAGAAAATTTCAACATCACTCCATGCAATGCGCACATTGTTACGATTCTTCATGCAAGTCGTTTGCCGATTCATCTCACCCAATTTCTCACAATAGAAGAAAATTAATAGAAGCCCAGGTGTCTAGTCAATGTGACCGCAAATATGTGATGTCACCTGTTTGGTGATTACAGCATCATGATGGTGTATGTATCTCACAGTGTCACAATTTGACAGTCTACAGTCACATTAAGCACCTATAGACTTTTCTTCTGTGACAAGACAACCCCTTTAAAAAAATGCCGCAGCATGGTGCGAGCTTCTTAGGCTAAAGACTGATTACAGCTTCACTTTAAGCTCCTTTAAAAGCTTATTTTGGCCAAAATATCAGCTAATTCCTCATTATTTGTTTTATATTTGCAGTAAACAGTCGGGACTTGCAGAATTGATGTGTGAATTGGGTTGTCTGTCCATGTGGGGTACACCTTCATAGTTTTGGGTAGCCCGCCTGATCTTATGGGTGTCACTAATAGGACATAACCTGGTATGATGCACTACACGTGTCTGTGTGAATGGCACCTTATACAAGCTTTATCCGTATGCAATTATAATCATAGCCAGTTTTAAACAAAGTGTAGCCTTGGCCAAAAATTAAAAGTGGCGCCTCAAATGCTAACATATTTTACCATCACCACACATGAACATGTAGGGTGCATTTACACGAGCTGATTTCTGACTGTTAAGGGGAACCTGTCACCAGATTTTGGCCTTCTAAACTAAAACTAGTACCTTAAGCAGCACCTGTGCTGCATTCTATAAAAGTGCACGTTACTCCCTCACCCCACTGTAGACCCCAAAATTACCCTTTTTAAAATCTCCCGCCCTTTATGTAAATTGTCCGGTCCTGTCCAATGGGCGCCCTAGTCTGTGCCTTCTGTCCCTCCTTCTACATCTTTAGAGGATAAAGGCCCCATTACACGCAACGACGTATCTAACGATATATCGCTGGAGTTACGGATAACATGATGCACATTCGGCATCGTTAGCGACGTCGTTGAGTGTGACACCAACGAGCGTCTGTTAACGATGGAAAATACTCACCAAATCGTCCATCGTTGACACGTCGTTCATTTTCAAAAAATCGTTGATTGTTGAGGACGCTGGTTGTTCGTCGTTCCCGTGGCAGCACACATCGCTACGTGTGACACCCCGGGAACGACGAACTACAGCTTACCTGCGGCCGCCGGCAATGAGGAAGGAAGGAGGTGGGCGGGATGTTACAGCCGCTCATCTCCGTCCCTCAAATTCTATTGGGTGGCCGCTTAGTGACGCCGCTTAGTGACGCAGCATGAACCGCCCCCTTAGAAAGGAGGCAGTTTGCCGGCCACAGCGACGTCGCAAGGCAGGTAAGTCCGTGTGATGGCTCCTAACGATATTATGCGCCACGGGCAGCGATTTGCCTGTGACGCACAAACGACGGGGGCGGGTATGCTCGCTAGTGATATCGCTGCGTGTGACGAGGCCTTAAGGCCCAGAGAGAAAAAACAAAAGTAATACTAATCATCAGTGTTAGGACTGAGCTCAGCAAACAGAGGAACTGACCACAGAGCAGGTGGTCACTGGACTGAATCCCCAACTCGAGCCATGACAGTAACACATACACACACAATTCATATTAAATACACACAATACATGTTTTATAAACACATATGCACATATATATGGGAACACTGAGATACCAACATCAGTCCCATTTATAACACCCTAATACATAACACACACATCAGTATATAACACACACGTGACTGCCCACCCACACGGGGAATACAGAGGAATTGTGAAATTATGTGCGTTCACAATTGACCAGTTAGCAGTCACATCACGTAGTGTGTCGTTAGAGATAGCTCTCTATGTACCAGTACAACGTACCTGTAAAGAAGAAGATTATTTAGAAATTCTCCTACACTTCGCAGTGGAGCCTGTGGCTCATAGCTAAAGCTGTCGCCTGTCATGCAAGACATTGTGAGTTTAAATCCAGGGTAGACCACATATTAGAAAAGTAAATAATTTATTAATAAATGTATGTACAGAGCACAGAGACAGATGCTAACACTTCTCTAAAGTTCTTGTGTCTGGAGAAGGAGGAACTGAATAATCATGGCATCGTCTAAGCTGCATGGCATAGAAATATGGAAACATTGGAATATATTCCCCTATATGCATCTGTACTGCTGGATCTAGGATGGTTTGGAGCTCTGCGTATACACATCAGTATATAACACACACACACATTGTATAGGATTTACCAGTCTCTTTCTTCTTCAATTTTTCCGTCCTTCCTCAGGGTGCAAGACAAACGGTCCTACTGCACTAAAAACCTCGGAAAGTTCACTAATAATGGAGGACTGGCAGGTTTTAGCTGTTAAAGGACGGGGGTGCTGGACAATTGGTAATTTCCACCTAAACAATCTGTGTATATGGTATTTGCACACATTTTTGCAGTGTTTATGGACCTTTTTTAAGTCTTCAAGGTTGATATAGATCTGAAGAAGCACTAGACCCACCCTTTTTGGAGTCCATCATGGACATCTGAGGAATCAAAGTCAGTATTCAGGAATGGCCGCAGTGAAGAAAGAACATGGACTCATGGTTGAGTTATTAAAATGTATTTTATTTATATTTTTTACATTTATCTTTTGCTCTTTCTTTTTACAAATGAAGAAAAAAATGAAAAAAATGCAAAGAATAACCATAAGTGACAATATTGGTGTTTCGCGTAAAGCAGTAGTTAGATTTTTTTTGCCCCCTTTGGTACATATAACAATTTCCGCCATTCACGGCTAAATGGAGTCACTATCTACAATGCAGAATTTTACTTTTTAGCGTAAAGGTAATGTAAAGTTCTCAGAGCTTTATTGCATTAGTAAAAATATAAAATACTCTGTTATGTATTTCTGTTATATAAAATAATTTGACTAAAAAATAGAAGTTTTGAAAACTGTAAAACACTTAAAATTGCACATTTTTATCAATGTTTCCTTCTGTTCAGGGAAATATAGGCTCAAAATGCAAAAAAGGGTCAAATGTATACAAAGCAGTAGTCGGACATTTTTACTTTTCACATTGCCGGGACAGACATTCGCAGTTTGTGGCCTGTGTAACTTTATGTTCCACCGTAGTCCCGTTGGTGCATCGGAGGGAGACGTTCACCAGTTCGGTCTGTGTCGCGGAGCAGCAGGTGCACTGGTCTTCCATACTGCGGGTTTTTGTGTTATAGATTGATGTACTGGTGCATTTACCCTACAAAGGGCAAAAATAAGAAATACTAAACAAAGCAGAACACTTTAATGGGTTCTATTTAAGAAGGTCTTCTTCTCTCATCATCTCCATATCTGAAATCTCACGAGGGCCACCTGCAAGTTGCTACCCGGTAGGTCAATGGGCAACATCTTAAAGAACCTTGAAACTTGGTTCTTTAAGGAATTTGACCTCAAATAGTCAAGACTAGGGATGATCAAATACTTCGATCATTCGGCTTCACGAATATTTTCCGAATACCTCGCCGATATTCGACTATTCGCGAATATCCAATCCGCAATGTAAGTCTATGGGAAACCCAAATAACAATTATTCGGTACTATTCGGGCTTCCCATAGACTTACATTGCGCATCAAATAATCGAATAGCGGCGAGGTATTCGGAAAATATTCACGAAGCCGAATATTTGAGGTATTTGATCATCCCTAGTCAAGCCCAAACGGGAGACACTGAGACTAATCTGAAGACAGTAAAGCCCAAGGCAAATCTCGCGATAGCCCAAGTGTGGAAAGTGAAGTATGAAGTGACCTAGTATAAACAATCTGCAAAAGGAGAAGGGCCCCATTTATACCCATGGAAGCTCTTTTTTGTTACCATGTAGGTCAATAGGCAATACCTTTAAGATCATTGAAACTTCTTAAATAGTCAAGACTAAACGAGAGACACTGACACTAATCTGGAGACATTAAAGTCCAAGACAACTGTTTATATCACCCAAGTGTACAAAGTGAAGTATGAAGTGGTCTAGTATAAATAATCTGCAAAAGGAGAAGGGCCCCATTTCTACCTAAGGAAAGCCTGGTGAGAGTGATGGACAGGACACTACTTACATAATCATCTGCCTTCAGTAGAGTCTCTAGAACATGGTGACCAAGGGTTTGCACCTGTTCCCATTGGAAAGGTAGTATGTGTTTTTCTTAGGGTCATGCCTTCTGATTGATCACTCCTGCTCTTCAGCCTTAGGCTATTTTAATTATCCATTTGCAGGTTCCTGTCCGCCCATAAATTGTAGGTTTTTTAACCCAAAGAGAGGCATTAGTTTGATAGGGACCCAACAAACGGAGGTCGTCTTGCTGTTGGCTGTTGGGCTCACATAAAACTGGCCATTTTTGTGTGCTAAGTCTCTAATTTTTGACAAGTTTTCTATAGAAGTAATGCATGTCTATATTCCCATATTCATTGTTACACATATCTTAGCACTACAGAGTGCGACTGTATCTTTTTTGTTACCCTGTAGGTCTATGGGCAACACCTTAAAGATCCTTGAAACTTCTTAAATAGTCAAGATCAAAGGGACATTAACACTAATCTGGAAACATTAAAGTCCAAGACAGATCTTTATATCACCGAAGTGTAAAAAGTGAAGTATGAAGTAGCCTAGTACAAACCATCTGCAAAAGGAGAAGAGCCCCGTTTGTACCAATGAAAAGCCCGGTGAGAGTCAAGGACAGGATACAGCTTAGATAGTCATCTGGTCCTGGACTCTGCCTTCAGTAGAGTCTCTAGCAGTCAGGAGACACTGAATTCTATAGAGCTTACCTCAAGATAACAGAATAAAGTAGAACAATAAAACATACAGATCCTGAAAGGTCTCCTTAAAGGTACCGTCACACTAAGCGACGCTCCAGCGATCCCACCAGCGACCTGACCTGGCAGGGATCGCTGGTGCATCGCTACATGGTCACTGGTGAGCTGTCAAACAGGCAGATCTCACCAGCGACCAGTGACCAGCCCCCTGCCAGCAGCGACGCGTGGAAGCGATGCTGCGCTTGGTAACTAAGGTAAATATCGGGTAACCAAGAAAAGCACTTCTCTTGGTTACCTGATATTTACCTTAGTTACTAGCGTCCGCCGCTCTCACACTGCCAGTGCTGGCTCCCTGTTCCCTGCACTCCTAGCCAGAGTACACATCGGGTTAATTACCCGATGTGTACTCCAGCTACATGTGTAGGGAGCAGGGAGCCGGCACTGGCAGCGTGAGAGCACACCGCTTAGCGCTGGCTCCCTGCACTTCTAGCCACAGTACACATCGGCTTAATTACCCGATGTGTACTCCGGCTACGTGTGCAGGGAGCAGGGAGCCGGCACTGGCAGCCTGAGAGCGGCGGACGCTGGTAACGAAGGTAAATATCGGGTAACCAAGGAAAGGGCTTCTTGGTTACCCGATGTTTACCTTGGTTACCAGCGTCTGCAGAAGGCGGCTCCTGCTCTCTGCACATCAGTTGTTGCTCTCTCGCTGTCACACACAGCGATGTGTGCTTCACAGCGGGACAGCAACAACTAAAAAATGGTCCAGGACATTCAGCAACAACCGGCAACCTCACAGCAAGGGCCAGGTTGTTGCTGGATGTCACACACAGCAACATCGCTATCAAGATCGCTGTTGCGTCACAAAAATCGTGCCTCAGCAGCGATGTTTTTAGCGATGTTGCTTAGTGAGACGTGGCCTTAAGGCCTACAGTATTCAAAGATAACATTAGTATTGTCCTACAAAAACACCTGACAGATTCCCTTTAAACAGTGCCACTATGCAGGGAAAACAGTCTCTGTGGTCCCTTCTTTCTCAAGATCGGTGGGAGTCCAATCATAAATGATGTCATACACTAGAGATAAGTCATCACGTGGCCAAGGGTTGTATGAGGTTTGAGAGACTTGATGGCCAAACAAGCCTCCATTAGTTTGTAAAGGTAAACTTAGAAGGTCAATATCCTACTGACAAAACTAAATTAAGAGTGCTCCAAAAGTGAAGAAGTTGCTATAATAATTATAGAATGGCTAGGGTAACCCATTACTGGGGGTCTGACCTCTGAGTATCTTCTAAAGCTTAAGGTGATACAGGGCTGATTTATTGCAGTTTACCCTTCACATTCCTCACTGTACATTTGTGCCTTGTGTATGGGGCTGGCTCTAATTCCCGCCATAAACAAATATTAAAGGGAATCTGTCAGGTGATTTTCTAGTACAATACTAATGTTATCTTTAAATAGGGCATAATGAGACCTTTCAGGAGCAGTAAGTTTTATTGCTCTACATTATCTTGTTGCAAGCTTCATAGAATTCAGTGTGACATATTAGTAACTAGTCAAGCAGATGTAAATACAAATTGCATGTTCACTGCTCCCTCTCCCATCTCTCAGTGCTGGCATCAGTGATAGTAAATCTGAACTGAATTTGCACTGCTGACCCCACCCATACTCACTCCCACCTCTCAGCAGTGACAGTGAGAGATGGGTGGGTGAGCAGTGAATATGCAAATTGTATTTACATATACTTGACTATTCACCAGGAGACACTAAATTCTATGGAGATTACAGCAAGATAACAGGATAAGGTAGAGCAATAAAACTTACTGATCCTGAAAGGTCTCCTTAATCCCTATTTAAAAAAAATCCACACTAGCATTGTACTACAAAATCACCTGAGAGATTCCCTTTAAACAATGTCACTATGCAGAGAAAACAGTCCGGGTGGCCCCTTCTTTCTCAATATCGGTGGGGGTCCAATCATAAATGATGTCATACACTAAGGATAAGTCATCACATGATATCATAAGATTACCCTTTTAAGTGAGGTCACCTGTTTCAAATGGCGTTTCTCATACTCCAGGGGCCCAAGAAGTAAGGGGGGGAATTTATACTTCCAAATCAGGCGGAATTGTGCATTATGATGAGTTATTGGACCGCACAGGGTCCATATATTGTTCTTGCAGAGGGGTCTTTTTCTGTCCCTGTTCGTCAGTGCTGATTATACAGATATATCATAGCCATATCGGTCCCTGCCTTGTTCTTACCTTACAGGACACGATGCTCAGCTCTCTCTCGGACACACAGTCATCAACGTGAATATATTCGGGAACTCCGGCTTGTTTACACTCTGGCTCCACACCTAGAACATTGCACGGCAAATGTAAGACAGACAGACAGACTGGATTCATGAAAGATAAGTCGTGTCTAACCAACCTGTTGGGGTTCTATGAGGGGGTAAGTGCAAACCTGGATATTGGTAATGCAGCTGATGTGATTTATTTGGACTTTGTAAAGGCATTTGATACTGTACCACATAATAGCCTTATACTAAAGCTCCAGAAGCAAGGACTAGGGGAAACTATAAGCAACTGGGTAAGGAATTGGCTAAAAAATAGGAAACAAAGAGTAGTCATAAGTGGTATATTCTCTAAATGGGCCATAGTCAGCAGTGGGGGCCGCAGGGATCTGTGCTAGGACCAATTCTTTTTAATCTCTTTATTAATGACCTTGTGGATGGGATTGATAGTACAGTGTCAGTCTTTGCTGATGACACCAAACTATGTAGGATATTTAAAACTGACCTTGATAGTACAATATTACAAAAAGATCTGGATAAGATGTCAGAATGGGCAGATCCTTGGCAAATGAGATTTAATGTTGATAAATGTAAAGTAATGCACCTAGGACAGAGTAATCCTATAGCTGCGTATACATTAAATGGAAGTAAACTTGGGACTACAGAACAGGAGAAGGACTTGGGTATTCTCATTACAAATAAGCTGAGCAGCAGCACTCAATGTCAGGCAGCAGCTGCAAAAGCAAACAAGATTTTAGGGTGTATAAAAAGAGAGATTAGATCCCGTGATCCCAACGTATTGTTACCCCTCTATAAATCACTTGTAAGGCCACATCTGGAATATGGGATCCAGTTTTGGGCTCCACATTTTAAAAAGGACATTCAGAAGTTAGAGTCAGTTCAAAGGCGGGCAACTAGACTACTACAAGGAATGGAGGCCGCCCGTATGATGAGTAATGGAGGCCGCCCATATGATGAGAGGAATGGAGGCCGCCCGTATGATGAGTAATGGAGGCCGCCCGTATGATGAGTAATGGAGGCCGCCCGTATGATGAGAGGTTGAAAAAGTTAGATATGCTTAGCTTAGAAAAAAGACGTCTCAGAGGAGATCTCATTTATATGTATAAATACTTGTGTGGTCAATATAAAGGACTGGCTCATGACTTATTTCTTCCGAAGACAATACTAAGGACCAGGGGGCACTCACTGCGAGTGGAAGAAAAGAGATTCCGACAGCTAAATAGGAAAGGGTTCTTTACAGTTAGAGCAGTCAGACTGTGGAATGCCTATAAATGCATACAGTCGCACACTGAAAAAGCCAAAAATGTACAAGGGAAAATATGGCACTGCATTACTGCAAAAGAGAGATATTTTCCCTTGTACATTTTTGGCTTTTTCAGTGTGCGACTGTATGCATTTATAGTTACTATGTTTTTTCAGTTAGCACCTGTTCACATTTGTTGGATGTGCGGGTCAGTTCTTTGATATTTCTAGACTGTGGAATGCCGACCACAAGAGGTAGTAATGGCAGATACTATAACAGCTTTTATATCAGGGCTGGATGATTTCCTCAGTACACACAACATTGTTGGTTATAAGTGACTTAGGGACAAAATGTAGAACTGGTGGAGGAAGGGGGAACTAGATGGACCTAGGGCTTTTTTCAACCTAAGTAACTATGTAACTATGTAATAAGACAGACAGACAGACAGATAGATAGATAGATAGATAGATAGATAGATAGATAGATAGATAGATAGAGAGATAGAAGGATGGATAGATAGATAGAGGGATAGATAGATAGATAGATAGATAGATAGATAGATAGATAGATAGATAGATAGATAGATAGATAGATAGATAGATAGATAGATAGAGAGATAGATAGATAGAGAGATAGAAGGATGGATAGATAGATAGATAGATAGAGGGATAGATAGATAGATAGATAGATAGATAGAGGGATAGATAGATGGATAGATAGATAGAGGGATAGATAGATAGATAGATAGATAGAGGGATAGATAGATAGATAGATAGATAGATATATAGATAGATAGATAGATAGATAGATAGATAGATAGAGAGATAGAAGGATGGATAGATAGATAGATAGATAGATAGATAGATAGATAGATAGAGGGATAGATAGATAGATAGATAGATAGATAGAGGGATAGATAGATAGATAGATAGATAGATAGATAGATAGATAGATAGATAGAGGGATAGATAGATGGATAGATAGATAGAGGGATAGATAGATAGATAGATAGAGGGATAGATAGATAGATAGATAGATAGATAGATAGATAGAGGGATAGATAGATAGATAGATAGATAGAGGGATAGATAGATAGATAGATAGATAGAGGGATAGATAGATGGATAGATAGATAGAGGGATAGATAGATAGATAGAGGGATAGATGGATAGATAGATAGATAGATAGAGGGATAGATAGAGGGATAGATAGATAGATAGATAGATAGATAGACAGATAGATAGAGGGATAGATAGATAGAGAGATAGATAGATAGATAGATAGAGGGATAGATAGAGGGATAGATAGATAGATAGATAGATAGATAGATAGATAGATAGACAGATAGATAGAGGGATAGATAGATAGATAGATAGAGGGATAGATAGATAGATAGATAGATAGATAGAGGGATAGATAGATAGAGGGATAGATAGATAGATAGATAGATAGATAGATAGATAGATAGATAGATAGATAGAGGGATAGATAGATAGATAGATAGATAGAAGGATGGATAGATAGATAGAGGGATAGAAGGATGGATAGATAGATAGAGGGATAGAAGGATGGATAGATAGATAGAGGGATAGATAGATAGATAGATAGATAGAGGGATAGATAGATAGATAGATAGATAGATAGAGGGATAGATAGATAGATAGATAGATAGATAGAGGGATAGATAGATAGAGAGATAGATAGAGGGATAGATAGCTAGATAGATAGATAGATGGAGGGATAGATAGATAGATAGATGATAGAGGGATAGATAGATTGATAGAGGGATAGAAGGATGGATAGATATTGCTTATGCAAGACAATCTTATATTTTTTACTTACAAGTTTCACAACAGGAATCGTCAAGCTGTTTGATTTTACCCTAAAAGCAAAATTATAAGCAAATAAATGAATAATATCCAGTATATTCACCGATAATTACAAAGCTTTATAATACAATATCCTCCCTACTGTATGACCACACAGCAGAATATGGTCCATAATGTCACCTATTCTGTAACTAAATCTATGAACTTGGGGAAGGAGGGGGAGATTTAGTTGCCCCAACCTGTTCCCAGGGAACATTGAACTTTTGGTTAAAATGCATAATGGCTCCTATAATCTCCTATTTATTTAAATGATTTTTTAATAAACAGATTGGGTCCCCCCCCTATTTTTGATAAGCAGCCAAGGTAAAGCTGACAGCTGAGGGTTGCAGCCCCCAGCTGTCTGCTTTACCTGGGCTGGCTATAAAAAATAGGTGGGACCCCACGTTTTTTTATTTTTTTAGTTTTTCGCTATCCAGATTTGTGTACAGGGAAATTGTCCTGCTCTTTCCCCCATTTTCTTCCTTTTGCAGCCCTCTATCTTTTGCTATGAACATTTTATGTCCCGATGACTGTGGGATAGTGGGGAACTGGGGTTCCTAAGTTGACACTCAAGCTAGGGGGCTCTAAGCTATCCCTAGCCTCAGGGATACTCATAATGGTGGACAGGCCTGAGTCTCCTTCCTGGCCCTGCTACTGACCAGTGATGGTCTGATCCCCCTTCTCCACAGGAGTGGGTTAAAAATCACAAAAACAGACAGACAGTGGAAATAAAAACTCTGTCACACAGCACACACACAGAGTTATAAAACAATAAGAGCTGAGGAGGAAAACAAGAGCAGAAAGGAAGCAACAAGACAACAGGGGTAAATTCCACAACTGCTCCAAACAAAAGCGACGCTTTCACCAGAAAGTCTGGGGCACCAACGTTCACAGACCAACATAGAATAAACTATAGCTGGCATGGGTAGAAGATTTCATCCAGCATAAATAAGAGAGGAGCAGATGTGATTGGCTTCCTCACCACATGTGATCACAGGTGTCTCACAAGCAGACTAGCAGAGGTCAACTCTTGCTAGCCTGCCTATAGATCAGCACACAGCAGGTCAATGCCTGTGTCTGTCTGTGTTTATTCCAAACACCAGAGAAACCATCAGGTGGAGTGTCAGAATCTACAATGAGAACAGAGCCCAATGCCACCATGATAGTCAGTGATGTTTGTGCAAAACTCCATCTAACATCTTATAGCACATAAGTTCCGGTCCACATTGACTTATATGGGGTTCGGGGTCCGGGGTCAAGTCCAGGTCCCGATCATAACTTAACTAAAGCCTAGTCGAACCAAGCAAACCCGAAATTCCAAGGGTACACTCATCCCTATATGCAATATGAATTTCGGCTCCCCCTAGTGGTGACTACAGGAGGCAGAATTTTATTTTTTACTTGTTTTTTTGGGGCAGACTTTATCTTATCAGAAGAAAAAGACTTTGATGACTATAAATATATTTTACAAGTACTAGTAGTATTATTATCTGGAGTCCCTGAGTCCCCCCAGACCACTTAAATGCAAAGTTGACCCTTCCTCTTTCTAAATGAGATAGATCACAAATCTATAGAATCCAGAAAGTGAATATCCTATAAATCTTGAAATCATGAACACATAAGAACTCACCCCGTCCGCTAAGCATTTTTCTCGATTGAAGTCCAGGCACGTAATCTTGTTAGTTACCAACATCAGGTCCCCTTGCTCGTTCGCTCTGCAGATGTGAGTGTTACAGCCGTCTCGTAAGGTTTCATTTGGCTGTCGGGAAAGGACGTTGTTATAGGAAGATCAGTGGATAAGTTGTGATTATTTCCTTCCGTTTTCCTGTCTGCAGCTCCTATGCAGGCATATGTGTTTCTATGGTTACGGACTACAAACAAACCCTGTGTAGTCTGATCTTTCAGTTATAATTACGGTAACTCCCTTCCATTCACCTTCCACAGAGTTTTGCATTATCCCCTCCCCACCGCGGCCATTTTTCATTTTCATGTTTATCTTGCCCTTCTTCCAAGAGCCATAATGTTTTTATTTTTCCACCCATATAGCTGTATGCGGGTTTGTTTTTTGCGGGATGAGTTGTACTTTTGAATGACACTATTCATTCTGCCCCACATTTTACTGGAAAATGGGAAAAAAAATTCCAAGTGTGGTGAAATTGAAAAAAAAAGTTCAATTTCACAATGTTTCTTTGTTTTTTTATTCACTATGTTCACTATATGGTAAAACTGAGTGGTCAGTATGATTCCCCAGGTCAGTACGAGTTCATAGATACCAAACATGTATAGTTTTTGTTATGTATTCACCGTAAGTGGTGAAAAATAATCCGAAATTTGTAAAAAATTAAAAAATTGCCCTTTTGGCGCTATATTTTAAGACCTGTAACACTCTCATTTTTCAGGATCTGGGGCTCAGTGATGGCTTATTTTTTGTGTCTTGAGCTGCTGTTTTTACTGATACCACTTTTGGGTTGATGCGATGTTTTGATTGCTTCTTATTGCATTTTATTGCAATGTTGCGGCAACCTCAAAATCTTAATTCTGGCTTTTTTTCCTCAATACACACTACCAATTGATTAATTTATTTAATATTTTGATAGATCTGGCATTTCTGAATGCGGCGGTACCAAAAATGTGTATTTTTTATTGTTTTATTTTCAATGTGGCAAAAGTGGAAGGATTTGAACTTTTTTATTTTTTTATAACATTTTGTTTATTTTTTTCATATTTTTGAAAACTTTTCCCCCAATTTTACTGTTTTTACTGATGTTTTGATCTTCCGATCGCTCGTGTTGTACAGAGTCGTTCATCAGCATCAGCATTGCTCTGTACAGCAGAAATACTGACTTCCTGTGAACGCTGACTCACAACCAGCGTTCACAGGAAGTTCATCATGACAGTGACAGGGGTCATAAGCTGTCCCCCGGCTGTCAAGACAAACCATGACAACCCATCGTTGTGCCGCAATCACATCACAGGGCTGCCGATGGGAGCAGGGAATGATGCGCTCCCTGCCGGCGAGTGTTAAGTCCCGCTGTCAGAGATTGACAGCAGAATTTGACTAGTTAACAGCTGACATGTGCAGGGAAAGATGCGGTCTCAGCATGTGGGGCCGCATCATAATCAGGGAGCCGACATAGGACATACTGTGAGTGAAGGTCCAGGATATGAATCAATTGTCCATATAATAAGATCATCTGTGTTTGTATGATTATTGCTATGTGCATACCAGGATGCACCTTTGGAATGTGTTATTGAAACAAATTATATTAGGCTGAACAATGCAAGTATTCATAACACACTGATTGTATTCATAACATGTTGGTTCTCACCAGCTGAGATGTGAAGCTGGGGATTTATCTTTCCAAAATGCACAATGAACAAAGAAGTATTCAGTAGCTGGTTCAAACTGGTATTAGGAAGCCAGTAGCAGGCTGATGACGTACTATATAGACTTTGTCGGTTATCTCTAACCAATCAGGGAAAATGTTGAACTGAATAACTGTGTGTATTTTATAATATATGGGTTAGAAGAGCATTGAGCTTCTCTTGGATAGAGATACGTCTTTGTGTGGTCATTTTTCCTCATACATACAGTACATCTGCGCAGATTTGATTTAGACTCCGTCTCTGTGACCCTGAAGACCCCTTAGCGGTCTCCCCCGACAGTACCAGGGAAGGAGTTAAGGTGAATCAATCAAGTTTCAGTGAGCAAGGAGGGCTATGTTCAGTATGTTCATCAAGTGTATCGATAGGATATACTGGGCAAGAGTTTGAGACAGATATACATTTGTTATATTGGTAATCTATTGACAGTTTATTCAGCTATAGAATATATCTCTCGCCCTGGAGGACCCGGCGTGTCCATGCATTACATGGAATGTACATAGCTTTCAGTGTGTAATTCTCCATTTCGCCTCCGGGGGCAGTGCAGAGAAATAGAACACTTGCTGCCAGGTTCTTTATGGATGATCGCTTGTGATCAGATCAAATTAACAAACTGTTGTGAGAACTGATTTGCTTATTTTTAGGGGACTTGTGAAACAAAATTGCGACCATCCATAGCAGAGATGCCCTCACCTCCACTGTGACACGATTTCCATTATTCATGGTGACAGGACAGGCAATCAGTACACATTTACCGCAACATGATCCATCAGTCTTCTGCTGAACTGTATTCTAGGGGGAAAAAATAAATTATGTTACCCAAATTTGGAAAAAATTTCCATAAATGGTCAAAATACCAGGAATAAAACTGACCTCTGGACACGACTCACAGCGGATATGTCTACAAGAGAGTTTATAGCCTGGAATGGGTCCACTGGAAACACTGCATTTACAATTTGAGCATTCATCAATCAATAAAGTTTTTCCGGGCTGAAATGATAAAAATGATAGAATTTCTATAGTCTCAGAGAATAGATAATGGTTATCGATCAAACAATTTGAGAACATTTTAGCATTTAGAAGGATTTTTGGGTTTGATTTGGTGAAAAAAAAAAGAAGTCCCTGGAGCAAATGGAGAGCATTAGAAAGGGACCTCCTATGCATAAAGTTGTGTGCGTCTTGCCTATCTTGTCTTTGTTCTGTATGATGAAAGAGGTGAGGAAGATATATTCTGCAGGAGAAGACTGAAGCAGAAGAAAACTGTGTATGAGCGGAGACATAAAAGGTGCAGTATACCATATTTTTCGTTTTATAAGACTCACTGGATTATAAGACGCACCCCCAAATTTGAAGGAGGAAAATAGGAAAAAATAATTGTTACTCTTAAAATTAGGGTCCATCTTATAATCCTAGTGCCTCTTATATTAGCTTATCGGGGGGAGCGGCGGTGGTGGAGTGGCTCAGGAGGCAGGGTCGGCGATGCTGTGGGCTCAGAGGAGAGGGTGTTATGGCTCAGGAGGGTCAGCGCTGCTGAGGGCTCGGAGGAGGGGGTGTTACGGCTCAGGAGGGTCAGCGCTGCTGAGGGCTTGGAGGAGGGGGTGTTACGGCTCAGGAGGGGGAGCGATGTTGAGCGCTCGGAGGAGGGGGTGTTAGGGCTCATCAGGAGGGGGGGCGATGCTGAGGGCTCGGAGGAGGGGGTGTTGCGGCTCAGGAGGGTCAGCAATGCTGCGGGTTCGGAGGAGGGGGTAATACGGCTCAGGAGGGTCAGCGATGCTGCGGGTTCAGAGGAGGGGGTGTTACGGCTCAGGAGGGTCAGCGATGCTGCGGGTTCGGAGGAGGGGGTGTTCGGCTCAGGAGGGTCAGCGAATCTGTAGGTTATGAGGAGGGGGTGTCGCGGCTCAGGAGGGTCAGTGCTGCTGTGGGCTCGGAGGAGGGGGTGTCTCGGATCAGGAGGGTCAGTGGATGGAGGGTCGGCAATACTGCAGGTTTGTGTGGTGTCGCAGTGGCGGTCGGCACCATTGATCTGCTGGCGGGCTAAGGGCTCTATTGACGCAATGGACTTCAAGAAAATGGCTGTGGAGGCCAAACTGCGCATGCATCGCATCTGCAGCCATTTTCTTGAAGTCCATTGCATCAAACGCAATTCAAAGCAGCCCGCAGGTAGATCAATGGCGCCCGGTGCCGCAAAACCCCGGGAGCCCGCAGTATCGCAGACCCTTCTTCCACTGACCCTCCTGAGCCCTCAATATCGCCAACCCTGTGCCACCACCGCCGCTCCGGTAAGCCATATCCGGATTATAAGACGCACCAGTTTGGAGGGAAAATAGTGTGTCTTATAATCTGGAAATATGGTCCATTTTGGAATTTAAGGGAGTTAAAGTGATACTCATGTTGTGCACATGGTGGTCATGGGCGATGTGTGTGAATTTGATGCGTAAGTTATAGCTATAATGATAAAGTCATTTTCAGGAGATGATCAAGCAATATTTTGTATCTGGGGATTGAGCTTAGGGAAAATATGATGTATGACGGTATTGTGTTTCTTGTTTAACCATGGGGGGAGCTGAAATGTCTTTATGCATGGGGGCAAACAAGTACTGGTGAGCAAATGTAGCTATATGAAAGCAAGTGAAGGTGTGTGTACCCTGTCTATTTAATTTCTGGTTATTATACGTAGATTATTAAAATGTAAAGGTGTTCATGATAGATTAAGTATATGTTTGTTCTGGGGTTGCAACTCTAATTAGTTCTAAAAAAATAAGGCTGTACAATGTTTTTTAGGGACTATTGCTATGCATGTACGTATTCCAACACGGGCAAAGAGGTAATATAACCTATTTCACTCTCAGAGTTCCTGTAGTGACTTGTATCCCTAGCTGTACAACACTCTAATGGTTCTTGAACAGACTGGAATATCCCTAGCCGCACAACTAGAAATCCACAACAAGGTCCTGTCTGCCTGAAAGGCCGTCGAGTTGTCTCTCGAACCTCCTGAGGAACCAGAGGGGAGATTACTAACACTACAAATCAAGATAGGGTAAAATGTGCAGAGATACTAGGGGACCCAAGGTAAGGAAACATAAAACATGTGCACAAATGGACAAATGAGAAATAATAAATGAAAACAAGGGCAAACTCCTAACATCCTAACAGAAAAGGTAGGTGTAGGAAATGTAAAATAGAATATACAGAGATAAGAACAGTAGTCACTGCCTAAATCCCTTAGCTGTAGTGCTGACAAAACTGCTCAAGGTCACCGGTTCAGTCCTGAGGTAAAGCTGGGTTCATACATAGCGACAGCGACGTTGCTGTTACATCACCATTTTCTGTGACGCAACAGGGACCTTGTAAGTCGCTGTTATGATCGCTGCTTAGCTGTCAAACACAGCAGACGCAGCAGCGATCATAACGACACTCGTCGCTGTGCTACATGTGCAGAGAGCAGGGAGCCGCGCACACTGCTTAGCGCTGGCTCCCTGCACTCCTAGCTACAGTACACATCGGGTTAATTACCCGATGTGTACTGCAGCTACATGTGCACAGAGCAGGAGCCGGCACTAGCAGCGAGAGCGGCGGACGCTGGTAACGAAGGTAAATATCGGGTAACCAGGGAAAGGTCTTCCCTTGGTTACCCGATGTTTACCCTGGTTACAGCTTACCGCAGGCTGCCAGACGCCGGCTCCTGCTCCCTTCATTTCGTCGCTCTCTCACTGTCACACACAGCGATGTGTGTGTCACAGCGGGAGAGCGACGACCAAAAAATGAAGCTGAACATTCAGCAACGACCGGCGACCTCACAGCAGGGGCCAGGTCGTTGCTGGATGTTACACACAGCGACAGCGACGGGACGTCGCTGCTACGTCACAGAAAATGGTGACGTAGCAGCGACGTCGTTGTCGTCGTCACTGTGTGTGACACCAGCTTAAGACAACTATTTTCTACAAAAACTCTGGTGGGGGTGGCTTTGTTATCCATTTTAAAGGGAACTTGTCACCAGTCTTCTGTTCTCCAGGACCAGTGCCTGCTCTTTCGGCCATCTTGGTCCGCCGTCTTCTGAAGCCTGTGTGCATGACGCGTCCTACGTCATGTACACGCACCGGCATTGAGGTCTTGCGCAGGCGCACTTTGATCTGCATTACTCAGGGCAGATTAAAGTATTGTAGTGCGTATGAGTGGGACCTCAATACAGACGAGTGTGTATGACGTAGATGCGTCATGCACTCAGGCTTCAGAAGACAGAGGAGCAAGATGGCCGAAAGGGGAGGCGCCGGTCCCGGAGAACAGCGCCGCCCACCGGGCCAACCAGCACCGAAGCAACCTTCTAGGTGAGTATTATAAAGTGATTTTTATGTTCTACACAGCGGCCTGGGCTCTTATATTCAGTATGTTAGAATGCTGTATATAAGAGCCCACTGGTGGTGGCCGCAGCTTATAGTCACCAAATCTGGTGACAGGTTCCCTTTCATGCAAAAAAACATGATGTACATGAGGTGATTAAATGGTTAAGGAGATTTCCTGCATGTGTTTATACTCTATTGTTTTGATGGTACTTATGTCAAGTAGTGAGAGAAGATACAGAAAAAGTTATGATTTCTAGAAGGGCAATCTGTCAGCAGGTTTTTGCTATGAATCTGAGAGCAGCACGATGTAGGGGCAGAGACCCTGATTTCAGCGTTGTGTCCCTCACTGGTCTGAGTTTTATTGTTTCAATAAAATCAGTGTTTTATTGTCAAGAAATTAGAGGACTAGGTAGTTCATACATCCTTGTCCAACCACGCCCCCACCACTGATTAGTAGCTTTCTATCAATATAAAATGTACACAGAAAGCTGCCAATCAGTGTTATGAGTGGGTTATACACAGCTCAGCATTCTGAGCTCTGCTACATCTGCATCAGAGAAAACTGTGATTCTTCCGCAATTGCTGTACCCAGTAAACTGCGTGATACATCACTGGAGTGTCTCTGTCCCTATATCATGCTACTGTCAGATTACATAGAAAAACCTGCTGAAAGATTCCCTTTACATTTGGGATGTTATATATAAGAGGGCAGATGTTCCAAAAAAAGGTGCTTCAAGCAGATGGGAATGTTAGATCTTTGTGCATTTTTCATGCAATGGATATAGTAGAACATTATGGTTTTCTTTATATGTAGAACCAACATCACAGAAGATGAGAACACTGCCCAAAAGTAGTTATCGTGTAATGTTTTTACATGCAGTCATGGCTGAAAGTGTTGGTACCCGTGAAATTGTTCCAGAAAATGAGGTATTTCTCCCAGAAAATTATTGCATTTACATATTTTGTTATATATCTTCACCTCTTTTATGTGTATTGGAACAACACACAAAAAAACAGACAAAAAAGGAAAATTGGACATAATTGTACACAAAACCCCAAAAATCGGCCAGACAAAATTGTTGGTACTTTTCCAAAACTTTGGGTAAACTACTTTGTTTCCAGCATGTGATGCTCGTTCAAACTCACCTGTGGCAAGTAACAGGTGTGGGCAATATGAAAATCACACCTGAAACCGGATAAAAAGGGGAGAAGTTGACTCAATCTTTGCTTTGAGTGTCTGTGTGTGCCACACTAAACATGGAGAACAGAACAACGAGAAGAGAACTGTCTGAGGACTTGAGAACCAAAATTGTTGAAAAATATCAACAATCCCAAAGGTTACAAATCCGTCTCTAGAGATTTTGATGTTCCTTTATCCACTGTGTGCAACATAATCAAGAAGTTAACAACCCACAGCACTGTTGCTAATCTCCATGAGCGTGGAGGGCAGAGAAAATTGATGAACAGTTGCAATGCAGGATAGACCGGATGGTGGATAAGCATCCCCAATCAAGTTCCAAAGAAATTCACTCTGTCCTGCAGGATCAGGGGGCATCAGTGTCAGCGCGAACTATTCGTCCACAGTGGAATTAAATCAAACCCAGACCCAGGAGGACCCCACTGCTGACACAGAGACATAAAAATCTAGACTGCAGTTTGCCAAAATGTACGTGAGTAATCAAAATCCTTCTGGGAAAGCATCTTGTGGACAGATGAGACCAAGATAGAGCTATTTGGAAAACGACATTATTCTACTGTTTACTGAGAATGGAATTAGGCCTACAAATAAAAGAACACAAGACCTACAGTCAAATATGGGGGAGGCTCAGAGATGTCTTTGAGGTATTTTGCTGCTCTATCACCGGGTACCTTGACTGTATGCAAGGCATCATGAAATCTGAAGGATTTGGGGTCACAATGTAGTGCTCAATGTCGGAAATCTGGGTTTGCTTTCTAAGTCATTGGTCTTCCAGCAGGACAATGACTCCAAACAGACTTCAAGAAGCCCCCAGAAATGGATGGAAACAAAGCACTGGAGAGTTCCGAAGTGGCAGCAATGAGTCTGGATCTAAATCCCATTGACACCCTTGGAAAGATCTTAAAATTGCTGTTGGGAGAAGAGAAGACGCCTTCAGATATCAGAGACCTGGAGCAGTTTATAAAGAAGAAGACTCCGAGATTCCAGGTGAGAGGAGTAATAAGCTTGTAGGAAGCGATTGATTGCAGTTAATTATTCCAAAGCGTCTACAGCCAAATATTAAATTGAGGGGGATAACAGTTTTGTCTAGGCCAATTTTTTTGAGTTTTGTGTGAAATGATGTTCCTTTTTTCTGTTTTTTTTTGTGTTGTTCGTAATTGGAATAATTTTTTAGGAGAAATACTTCATTTTCTGGAACAATTTGAAGGATGTTGGCCATGACTGTATACAGTAGGTAATGTATATAGCAGAGTACATGGCCAGTGATAATGTCACCTGGTGACTTCAGATTACAGTATCCCTATGGCTGGGGCAGAAGGAAGGTGTGGGCGAGCTGTGCTCTCACCCAGTGAAAGGGACATGGTGTATTCTCAGTAATCTCTAGCACGATTAAAGCCACCTGAGATACCTCGTCTCGAGGGGAAAAGATTGCCTTCCCTAGCAACAAAACATCTGCTGCCAATCTTAATTACTCCCTTGATCTGCGCTATTAGGTGCCGCGCCTTATTTTTAGTTTAAAGACGAAAAATTGATTTCTGTATAACCCGGTGAAATAGTTATAGCGTTTGCATTTAATCCGCCACTATGATGTCTTAAAATCTTAATATTTTAATATTATGGAGGACACCAGAATCTTGAGGATTGAAGGATCTGAAAAGAAAATATTTCAACAAAAGTAAAATGTTTTTTTCAAAATTCTATTCATTGTTTTAAGCTTCCTTGGGGGTTGTCCTGTAGCTCAGGGGTTGTCCCCCGGGAGTCTTTGCGTTCTGACTGGTGGATTTGTTTATATTAAATCCCACTTTGCTGTAAGCGACAAGATGACATAAGAAAATGGAAGTGAGGAATAGCGAGCAAAGTGGGCTTGTTAATTGTGATCACAATGGAGTCCTCAGTACTTACCCCGATAATAGTACCATTATGGAGGCAGCCAGGAATAGGTTCTATAAAAAGAATAATATTCTATTTAAATATAAAACCATTAAAAAAGAACGGAAATACATCATCCACATCCAATCGATCTCATGAGCTTTGTTTGGTGGCAAATTGAGTCTCTACACCTCTATATTATAGATTTGTAAGCACCGTGGGCTGCCCTATCGTGCCCCATGATACTGTAGTGCCCATGTCAGCATCCCCGCACTGGCCTGCCCCCCGCTCTGGATGGGACACCATCCCTCTCGTCTTCCTGGCCGCTCAGCGGTGGCTGCTTTGTCCCCGGTCCATGCTCCTGTCTGCCAGGGCTAGCACACATTGTACAGGCCTTCCAGGAATGCCCGTAGGCCGCGCCTTGTTTTCTTAAATTGCCAGTATGCTTTTACTCGGAAGTGCCTTTCAGGTCTGATGTGAGACTTTAGGTATTTAAGGCACCTTCCTCTTAAGGGAGGTGCCTGGGCAACCAGTTAGTTACATTGCTAGTTCTTAGCGCTTCAGAGCTGCTGTTGCTGCTCCTACTGAGCTATATTCTGCTGCTGATTCGTCTTTGAGTTTCAGTGCATTTCTAATATGCTGCTTGCTACTACAACTACCCACGCCGACTGGCTACCATGATATCCTCTGTTGCAAGTATCCAGGCCAGATATGGAGGAGTAGAGGCCGCTGATACTGAGTGGTTCTAGGTTCCGGCACATACACCTATGTGTACCTCGATAATATTCATGCAACCTAATGGAAAAATAGGACCTTACCACATTGGCAGATGGGACAACACTCTGAACCATGGGTGCAGCTCAGCTCATAGCCCGTAGGACATTTCTTGGTCTCTATATCAGAGCAGGAGATGTTTCTCTGCAGGGTGAAGACTTCTCCGTTCACTTCGGCGCATTCATTAATGATACAAGGATCGTAAGGAAATGTCCATCTTGCACCAACCTGCAATTTCCCCAAAACACATCAAAAGTTATGTTTAATCTTGAAAACAACATAAAGGAAAATAGACACCACCCCCCCTAGTGGACTTGACTGGAAGTGGCCATAGACCCGGAATGGAGATAGAAGACAAAAGTGGTGATTGGAGGAATGACTACGGCAGGACAAGTTGGGTGAGAGCAAAGGTAAGACAAGTATAAGAAGGTTGGTTAAACCAATGTGGGGACTAAAGGACTTGGCTGGAAGTGGTCATAGGCCCGGAATGAAGATAGAAGACAAAGGTAGTGATTGGAGGAATGACCGTGGCGAGACAGGTTGGGTTAGAACCAAGGAAAGACAAGTAAAAGAAGGGTCAATAAACCAATTTGGGGACTAGAGGACTTGGATGGAAGTGATCATAGGCCCAGAATGAAGATTGAAGGCAATGGTACTGATTGGAGGAATGACCGTGGCGAGACAGGTTGGGTTAGAAACAAGGAAAGACAAGTATAAACCAATGTGGGGATTAGCGGACTTGGCTGGAAGTGGTCATAGGCCCAGAATGAAGATTGAAGGCAATGGTAGTGATTGGAGGAATGACCGTGGCGAGACAGGTTGGGTTAGAAACAAGGAAAGACAAGTAAAAAAAGGATGAATAAACCAATGTGGGGACTAGAGGACTTGGATGGAAGTGGCCATAGGCCTGGAATGAAGATAGAAGACAAAGGTGGCGATTGGAGGAATGAACGCGACATGACATGTTGGTTGAGAACCAAGGAAAGACAAGTATAAGAAGGGTGGTTAAACCAATGTGGGGACTAGCGGGGACTACGGGACTTGGCTGGAAGTGGCCATATGCCCGGAATGAAGATAGAAGACAAAGGCAGTGATTGGAGGATTGATTGCGGCAGGACAGGTTGGGTGAGAACAAAGGAAACACAAGTATAAGAAGGGTGGTTAAACCAATGTAGAGCTAGTGGACTTGATTGGCAGTGACCATAGGACCGGAATGGAGATAGAAGACAAAAGTGGTGATTGGAGGAATGACCGCGGCGAGACAGGTTGGGTGAGAGCCAAGGAAAGAAAAGTATAAGAAGGGTGGTTAAACCAATGTGGGGACTAGCGGACTTGGCTGGAAGTGGCCATATGCCCCGAATGGAGACAGAAGACAAAAGGGGTGATTGGACAAATGACCGCTGCAGACAGGTTGTGTGAGGACTAAGGAAAGACAAGTATAAGATGGGTGGTTAAACCAATGAGGGGACTAGCAGACTTGGCTGGAAGTGACCATAGGGCCGGAATGGAGATAGAAGACAAAGGCGGTGATTGGAGCATTGACCGTGGCAAGACAGGTTGGTTGAGAACCAAGGAAAGTCAACTATAAGAAAGGGGCGTTAAATTGTTCCTGGAAAGTTCAATTTGCATTGAATTTTATCCCTGAATTAATCGAATGTACTCAAACTGGAGTTTGGGAGATTTGATGAAATCTACAACCACTAAAAGCTCCAGTTAGTAGGTAGGGGGATCAAAATGAAACTCATAATTTACTAGATGGGCTTTCAAAACTAGACTACCCAAGAAGAAATTGTGCATATAAGATAAGAGCCTATGAACATAGAGGTTTCTTCAAGGGAACATGCATAATATTAAGACATGGATACCGGTTAGTATGCCCCCTTACACTGTAGTAGCGTTTGTCAGTGTCTGATCCCTCCACGTCTCCTCTCCTTCTGGAGATCAGCTCCTGTTCACACACGGCCCTCTTACATGTTCCACAGCACTCGTGTTCCTTAGTCACATACTTAAAGCCCTAAGTGGAGGGAACAGAATCAAACCTTGTTAAACATAAAATAAGGTAAAACAATATTAAAGATAATAATAAAAAAGCTTAATTAGGACATAATAGCACTAAATCAAAAGAAGAGTCTCGTAGCAAGAGGGAGGATCAGGCAAAGGTGCTCTGGCCCAATTTCCTATGAGCCACAAAGTTCAGCTCCCTATCCTGTCTTCGCTGCCAAATGTTACAGCAGCAAGTATTGCTTCTTTTTGGGCCAACAGTGCTCACCCCACGTCTCTGTGAGCTAAATGAGTAAAGCAGCAATCGGCCGCTTTGTCATCCCGGTTGCTGCTGCTAATTCCTATGCAGAGTGCAGCAGTCAATATCAAATTTGTCATTGGCTGCTGCTCTCTGCATAGGCAGTGATCGAGATGACAGAGGTTGAGAAAGACAGTATTGAATCTGAGATAAATATCAGAACCACTGGGTGGCCACCTATAGACACATATAGAAAATGTAACTCCTGACAGAATCAGAAAACCATGTTTCTTTTTTCTAAACTAGCCATGTTGGGATGCGCTGACCCAAGAGAAAAGGTAAAGGACACATCTCTATGGGAATTTGACTTGCTACTCGTTAGCATATAATGAGTTATGCAGATTATTGTCATGTCACTGCATTGTTACTGTTTTGCTCCTAAAAATCTAAATTTTTATTTTCATTATTTTGTTAGTATTTTGTAAATCCATCTTTGGCTTTGACCCCTCCTGAATCCTTCTGGGCTCTTGATAAGATTCAAGCATGTCTACACCGAAACCTGATCCCAGGTCTCTTCTCCACTTTCCCAGTGTTGGTGTATACTGGTCGCTCACTTGTAGATGTATACGGCTTTATCTTCAACTCTACCCACACGTGTTGATTGGGTTGAGGTCTGGGGACTGTGGGGACAATCCAGCTTCTCTACTTCATTGTCATTGAACCATTTCTTCTCCAGTCTCGCCGTATGCTTCAGGTCGTTGTCCTGCTGAACACTATGTCGTCCTTTTCATACCCATAATACTCAAGTGCATGAAGTAACTCGTCTTGTAGGACACTCACATTTAGCTCAACATTGAGACCACCATTCATCCTGGTCAAGTATCCAACTTTTAGCTGTGAGAACACCCCCATATCATCAGGCTTCCTCCACCGAACTCGACAGTTCCTTAAATTTTTCGATCCATTAGCCCATTTTTCCATTGTTTCTTCCAGACCCATTTGCCCCCATCAGAGTCGATTATCGACTTTCCTCTCATTGCTCCTAATCACCCCTTTCCAATCTTCTACTTTCCACTTTTCATACTTCTTTGTAAACTTGAGCCGACGTTTCTTATCATGATATTGTAGTTGAGGCTTCTTCACCTTTTTTCGGGCCACCACTCCAGACTTGAGTAACGTGCGTCGCTCAGTGCTTGTATGGCCTTCTGTGATGTCATGTGATGTCACTATTATGGAGCATACGAGCCGCCTCCACTGCCGGGTTTGTCGCCCCAGAACTGATAGACGTTGTGATGAGTCAACTTGTTGACTCCAATATTTTCCCTGGACGTCACCTCTTGGCTTTTGAATGGATGGACGGACTTCATTTCTTTTTCTTCCACCTATCATGGCCTCACATGATGCAGTTTGGCAATTTTCTTGGCTGAGAGACCGCTATCGATGAGCTGGATGATGCTGTTTCTCTTTTCTTGGGAAATCTTCTTCATGGCTGTGCCACGATTCGAACCAGTGACCTTTCACTTCGGAATCAACCTAATAACACAATGAGCTACTAGGGAATGTGAGAACAGGTTGTGATTTGTAGTATAAGTGAAGAAAAAGGAGATAAACAGTAACAATGCAGTGACATGACAAGAATCTGCATAACTAATCATATGCTAAATAGCTGCAAGTCAAATTTATATGAGATAGCCTAGATGATTGTCTATAAAATGAAGGTCGTCTCACGCTCATGTCGGGGGCGCAGGCGACAGCCAGGGGGACACTACTTGGGACACTCAGATCCGGGATCGTGGCTGTGGCTTGAGTGGCAGCCGGATCCAGGGCTCGTGCAGCAGCCCGTCGACCACAGCTTAATAAAGCGGTTATTTACAGGGGAGAGTATGTCAGTGACACCACCCGTGGGTTGCGGTGATGGAGCGGGGCAGCAGGATGGTATCCCCTGCACGGGTAGGGGAGGTGTTGTCCTGGGGCCCAGGTGAAGGTGGAGTGCAGTGCTGGGGTGCAGTTTGCAGGTTGCACCGGATGACACCGGTGTACTCACTGTTGTTGAATAAACCACACAAAGTCCAAGTAGTAAACCAAGTGCCGGATACCGGTAGCCTCCGGAGGGGTGTGCTCGTGTCCCGCACATCGGTGAACAGATCAGGGGCCCTTTCTCCTGCACTTCTAGTTTTGTGTCTCGTGTGTTGACTAGTCCGCATGGAACGGGAGAAGTCCACTCCCGGTGTCTTTGCTGTGGGAGCTGTTGCCCGCGAGATCTGACCCTTGGGTTCTTTGCAGGCACTTGCAGACGCCCTATCCCCCACGTTGGACTTCCGTCTCGCTCTATCTGGACTACTCGTGGGGCAAAATCTGGAGCCTTGTCCCCTGCTGGCTAATTGACAAGGTGCTTGCAGATGTCCTCGCCCTGGGGTCCAGGTACCCCGACTGTGCACGGCCTCTGGACTGGATTCCTGCTGTCGGCACTGGCGGGCTACAACCCTGCCCTGGTCCACTTAAGGTTTCCTGCGACCGGATCTCCGTCGCCTGTGACCCTGTTCTGCCGTCTGCCACCTAGTCAGCTCAGGTGGTCCGGTAGTCCGGGAGCTACAACCCCCGACTACCACTTCACTCCTCTCACTTCCTCTGCTCAAGCTTAACTGTTGTGTTCCCTTCCCTGACACCTCAGAACCCCTAGGTGGGCGTCACCATCTGCCTGGCTCCGCCCACTGGTGTGTCCCTATTGTACTGGGGGGATGACTAGGCTTTGTGGCTGGTGTTTGTACCTGTGCGTGGGGTTGTGTTGGTAGGACAAGGAGGAGGGGATCCTGCATCTTGAAGATAGATGCAGTCTCCTGTGACAACCTGGTTTTGCCAGGGCGTCACACTCAAAGCTGTAGTGGATGGTGAGATATGGAGACTGAAAGTCAAAAGATCAAAACATTATTACCCTTTTGCTCATCAGTGAAGGAGTATTCAGTACTCGTCAAATATACGCAATAAAACACAAATACCCCTGACTATTTGCCCATTCAGGCCTATTTGTTTTACTTGAATAGTGATTAGGCATCTAAACACATTTACATCATATTACTTTGCTTTGATAGTATAAAGCTGGTGTCACACACAGCGACAACGACAACGACGTCGCTGCTACGTCACCATTTTCTGTGACGTTTCAGCGACGTCCCGTCGCTGTGTGTGACATCCAGCAACGACCTGGCCCCTGCTGTGAGGTCGCCGGTCGTTGCTGAATGTCCAGCTTCATTTTTTGGTCGTCACTCTCCCGCTGTGACACACACATCGCTGTGTGTGACAGCGAGAGAGCGACGAAATGAAGCGATCAGGAGCCGGCACTGGCAGCTGCGGTAAGCTGTAACCAGCGTAAACATCGGGTAACCAAGGGAAGACCTTTCCCTGGTTACCCGATATTTACCTTCGTTACCAGCCTCCGCTCTTGCTGCCAGTGCCGGCTCCTGCTCTGTGCACATGTGGCTGCAGTACACATCGGGTAATTAACCCGATGTATACTGTAGCAAGGAGAGCAAGGAGCCAGCGCTAAGCAGTGCGCGCGGCTCCCTGCTCTCTGCACTGTGACATGTAGCTGCAGTACACATCGGGTTAATTAACCCGATGTGTAGTGTACCTAGGAGAGCAAGGAGACAGCGCTAAGCGCGGCTCCCTGCTCTCTGCACATGTAGCACAGCGACGTTATGATCGCTGCTGCGTCGCTGTGTTTGACAGCTAAGCAGCGATCATAACAGCGACTTACAAGGTCGCTGTTACGTCACAGAAAATGGTGACGTAACAGCAACGTCGTTGTCGCTGTCGCTTAGTGTGAACCCAGCTTAAGGGGTACTTCTCACATAGCAAGATCGCTAGCGAGATCGCTGCTGAGTCACGGTTTTTGTGTCGCACCAGTGACCTTGTGTCCCCTGGGCAAGCCAGGGGACACAGGTCACAACACCACCACACCCCACACTCCAGGTAGGCACACCATGCTAACCAGAAATCCTTGTTGCCTTCCTCCAGGAGTCTGATGATGCACACCAGGGGGTGGGCCAGGCGGTTGGCTCCGCCCACCAAGGAGCTCAAAACTCTGGAGGCAGGAAGTAACCAGGCAGATTAGCCCAGGGAGGGCAAGAGTGCAGTTCAGTCAGGGAGGAGGAAGTAGAAGGAGTAGAGGAGAAGCCCAGACAGGGCAAGAGTAAACAACTAAGTACAAGAAGTGAAAGTGAAGGAAGTGGAAAAAGGAAGGAAAGCCTGGAAGGTCCAGCTCTGTGTAGGGCCAGAACAGCAAGGTCAGCGACGGCGGTGACTGTCTGGAGGGGGACCGTTTGGAAGTTCCTGGAAGGACCCCGTTGGCTGTGTGCCCGGTGGTCTGGAGCAGTGTTCCGAAGGACAGTCAGCACCAGGGCAGGGGCCTCTCGGACCCCGGCAAGGCTAGGAGTCGCCAAATTTGCCGAATCCGTCAGTGAAGGGGACGTAGATCCCCCAGCAACCAAGTCCCGATTGACGGCAACAGCCCAACCATTACAGGGGAGACACCGCCACCGCCAGGGCACCAGTTTCCCCAGGGCCAGCGCCTGCGGGCAAAGTGTAGAGCTCCTCCGGCCCAGATTGCAGTCGGGGAGCGGGTAACCGGAGGGAATCCACCGCTACCATCAGACAACACAGGTGCAAGGAAGAGAGACGTCACCGTCACCTACCGGGAGTGCAGGTGCAGCCGTCTGTGGGACCGTCCTACCAGCCGTTGGTTTACCATACAAACTGTGTCCGTGTCTCAGGCTGAGTGAGTACCACAGTGCCGCAAGGCACAGCGCTGCCCCCGCGTCCCTGCGCCCACCGGGCCCTACACTTTACATCTCTTCACTGGGCCCCGGGATCACCAACCCCTACCCACGGAGGGGCAACACAACACCTGGCTGCTCCGCATCACCATCCCCGGGACCCCCATACTGAGCAGCGGTGGTGCAATCACCACAACCGTGGGTGGCGTCACGAACTATAACAATCCCCACACCCAACAAACACCCCCTTTCACTCACGGGCGAGGAGTGTCGCTCGAGACACCCCGGGATCCGGCCCACAGATCGAGCCACCAGGAGCAACTGCCGGACCCGAGCAGAAGGGGTGAGCGCGGTGTGCTGACACCCTCCTCCCCGCCCGCGACAACTTGGCGTCACGAACAGGATCTTACCGCTCTGCCGTCTGGTAGAGGTGCGCCTTGTTACCGCCGGAGGTATCCGGCAGGAAAATTTCAGAAGCCGCCATCTTTGGCGCGAAAAGTTCCCGCTCGAGCGTCTTCTCGAGCAGTAGAGGCGCGAAGGCCAAAACCCCGCCCCGAGAGAGGAGGGGCCGAAAAGAGCTAAGGGGGACGCGATGGCGGCTGGCGGCATGTAGTCGCCGCTATAAAAGCAGGGACGCCAGGACCTTGCCAGAAAACCGTTCCTGGAAGCAAACAGAAAAGACACCATGTGGATGCCGTCCCGAAACACCGTGGCCCCCGCACCGGGAACCGCAGCGTGGGTGGAAATCCGGACCGCGCAGCTCCACCTAAGGCTGCAGGTCAAGATGCAGCTCCTCTTGGAGGAGTGGGAGACCGACATGGCGGACGTTATAGCCACCGTGCGGAGACGCGAGGAGGAAGCGGAGGAAGGGAGGGTGAGTGACCCACGCCCCTATGTCCCGGAGGGACCGGTCGCTGCGGCTGAGGGACCCGGTCCAAGCCCTCTCCCCCCGTTGCCTCCCTCGCCACCCGTCTCGGGGGCCGTGATCCCGCCACTAGGCCCGCTACCACCGCAACCGGTAGCGATACCCAGCCCGTCCGCCCCAGCGGACCGACCTGTAGCCGGAGCCCGAAGCAAACCGGAGGCATTGCCTTGGAAGGCCCCGAAGATTGTGCCAGAGACAGTCCCCGAGCAGTTTCCCGAGCCGGAGCCGATGACCCGCTCCGAGCCGAAGGCCCAACTGCGGAAAGCCCCTGTGCCCATCCCCCACACCTCGGCTGAGGTGGCGCCGGGTTGTTGCTGCAAGGCAGCGCCCAAGGCCATGACACCGCGGGATACGCTACCCACCTTCCTGACAGTGGGTAACGTGCTGGATGTCCCGCGGGGCTCAACCCGTGCGCCGGAGCTGGCAGCAGCGCCATACTGGGACAGGGAGCCGACAAAGCTGGGCCTGGAGATCGCGGAGAGGGAGCGGAGGAAAGCCGAGCTGGTGGCCCGAGCCATTCGGGAAAAGGAAAACCTGCGGCAAGCGACCTTCCGTGTCCGGGGCCCGTTCTACGAGGGGCAGGTGAGGCGGTTTGATGTCCGCCGGGGCTACGGATTCATATACGAACCGGGCCTGGAGGCCGAGGTGTTTGTGGCCCGGCGGGACGTGAATGCCCATCTGCCCGAGGAGCATCCTGGCCGCAATCTCATACCGGGGGACATGGTGCGCTACACCCGGCACTGCGGAGAGAGGGGGTGGTTTGCCCTGGATGTAAAGCTGAAGGGCAGCTCGGAGAGCAAGGTGAGCTCTGCATCCCCTCCCTCGGATGAAGCAGTAAAAGGACCGGAGTAGGGCAGCGGATGCCCGCTGCACCGTCTCCGTTGGGACCATCACTGAAGTTGTGTGTTTGTTTAAAGTTGAAAAGTTTAAAAGCTGAATGATAAGTGAAATTACTGAAGAAGTCACCTGATTTGTTTGTTGATTTGCAACCGGCAGGAGCTGGCACCGTTGTCCCCGTGGGGACCGTTTAAAATGCATGGGAACTATCCATGGACAAGCCCGTGAACTTGCAGGGCACCACAAACGTTAAGTGGCTTGTAAATATGTTGGTTACCGTTACCGTTTCCGCAATGCCGCCTCCGGAGAGGCAGGTTGGAGGGAGGGCCCTGAGCAGAGCAGGCTGGGGCCCAGCCACCAAAGGAACCGGTGGCTACCCTCTGGAGGGGAAGGACAGATCCCGCTCGGGTGACTTGTGCTGGACTGTGGGTCAAGGGGTGCTGCCTGGGCTTTAGGGGCAGCATCAGGGCCAGGTTGCTTGGGTGGGAGAGAGCGGAAACCGTAACTGTAAACCGTTGCAACGTTAAGAAAATGTGCCTCCCGTCTTGGGAAGAGTGTTGATTAAAAATGTTATTTATGTTTTCTTAACCCTGTTATCCCCTTTTTACAGAAAAATAAAACCGGTGTAGGACGGCAGCCCGCGGACGGTCTGCATTTTGCTAAGGGGGAATGTGTCGCCCTGGGCAAGCCAGGGGACACAGGTCACAACACCACCACACCCCACACTCCAGGTAGGCACACCATGCTAACCAGAAATCCTTGTTGCCTTCCTCCAGGAGTCTGATGATGCACACCAGGGGGTGGGCCAGGCGGTTGGCTCCGCCCACCAAGGAGCTCACAACTCTGGAGGCAGGAAGTAACCAGGCAGATTAGCCCAGGGAGGGCAAGAGTGCAGTTCAGTCAGGGAGGAGGAAGTAGAAGGAGTAGAGGAGAAGCCCAGACAGGGCAAGAGTAAACAACTAAGTACAAGAAGTGAAAGTGAAGGAAGTGGAAAAAGGGAAGGAAAGCCTGGAAGGTCCAGCTCTGTGTAGGGCCAGAACAGCAAGGTCAGCGACGGCGGTGACTGTCTGGAGGGGGACCGTTTGGAAGTTCCTGGAAGGACCCCGTTGGCTGTGTGCCCGGTGGTCTGGAGCAGTGTTCCGAAGGACAGTCAGCACCAGGGCAGGGGCCTCTCGGACCCCGGCAAGGCTAGGAGTCGCCAAATTTGCCGAATCCGTCAGTGAAGGGGACGTAGATCCCCCAGCAACCAAGTCCCGATTGACGGCAACAGCCCAACCATTACAGGGGAGACACCGCCACCGCCAGGGCACCAGTTTCCCCAGGGCCAGCGCCTGCGGGCAAAGTGTAGAGCTCCTCCGGCCCAGATTGCAGTCGGGGAGCGGGTAACCGGAGGGAATCCACCGCTACCATCAGACAACACAGGTGCAAGGAAGAGAGACGTCACCGTCACCTACCGGGAGTGCAGGTGCAGCCGTCTGTGGGACCGTCCTACCAGCCGTTGGTTTACCGTACAAACTGTGTCCGTGTCTCAGGCTGAGTGAGTACCACAGTGCCGCAAGGCACAGCGCTGCCCCCGCGTCCCTGCGCCCACCGGGCCCTACACTTTACATCTCTTCACTGGGCCCCGGGATCACCAACCCCTACCCACGGAGGGGCAACACAACACCTGGCTGCTCCGCATCACCATCCCCGGGACCCCCATACTGAGCAGTGGTGGTGCAATCACCACAACCGTGGGTGGCGTCACGAACTATAACAATCCCCACACCCAACAAACACCCCCTTTCACTCACGGGCGAGGAGTGTCGCTCGAGACACCCCGGGATCCGGCCCACAGCTCGAGCCACCAGGAGCAACTGCCGGACCCGAGCAGAAGGGGTGAGCGCGGTGTGCTGATACCCTCCTCCCCGCCCGCGACAACCTCATTAGCGATCTCGCTGTGTGTGACACTGAGCAGCGATCTGGCCCCTGCTGTGAGATCGCTGCTCATTACACACAGTGCTGGTTCATTTTTTTGACGTTGCTCTCCCGCTGTGAAGCACACATCGCTGTGTTTGACAGCGAGAGAGCAACAATCTGAATGTGCAGGGAGCAGGGAGCCGGCGTCTGGCAGCCTGCGGTAAGCTGTAACCAAGGTAAATATCGGGTAACCAAGGGAAGCCCTTTCTTGGTTACCCGATATTTACCTTGGTTACTAGCATCCGCCGCTCTCAGGCTGCCAGTGCGGGCTCCCTGCTCCCTGCACACGTAGCTGGAGTACAGATCGGGTAAATAAGCACAGTGGTTTGCTTATTAACCCGATGTGTACTCTGGCTAGGAGTGCAGGGAGCCAGCGCTAAGCGGTGTGAGCTGGTAACAAAGGTAAATATCGGGTAACCAAGCGCTTGGTTACCCGATATTTACCTTAGTTACGGTACCAAGTGCAGCGTCGCTTCCACACGTCGCTGCTGGCTGGGGGCTGGTCACTGGTCGCTGGTGAGATCTGCCTGATTGACAGCTCACCAGCGACCATGTAGCGACACACCAGCGATCCTGACAAGGTCATATCGCTGGTGGGATCGCTGGAGCGTCGCTAAAGTGTGACGGTACCTTTACCCCTTCATTCAGCCCCAAGTGGAATGGTTTATCATGTTGTTCCATGTTGTATGGAACTTAAAAGCAAGAGGAAACCATTAATTGATGGACACAACATTGAGATAATCAGTGCAAATATGCTCAGGGAACATGATCCTAAAATCTACCATTTATTTAATGTTAAACCTCCTGTTTCCCCCTCACAAAAGGGAGAATGCAAAGGGTTACTATTGGACATCCGGCTCATCCTCTCCGCTGTATTACCTATTGTCTGCGGACAGGTTTCATCACTCTAATGGAAGGCAAACAAGAGGAAGGTTTTTACATGGATCCAGGTGTTTGTGCAAGTGCTTGACTTTAATTAAAACGAAGGTTAAGCTGCAGCACGGAGAAAGCCCTGAGTCATGGCTCATATATGCCATATGGTCTGTACTGTGCATGACGAAGCACGTGAGAAAAGAGTCGAGGATTGATCATTACTCCCGGGGTTTGACCAGATATAGATTGAAATGTACAAAACAATGAGATAATTTATCAATATTTTACTTCCAACTTGGTCAATTCCTCATTTCTCGGAATTTAGCCCTTATGACTACACTACAGGAGTCTTAGGTTATCACACAGCTTCTTTTTTAGGAACAAAAAGTCCTCCTTCCATTACAATGAGGTTTATTGATAAGTGGTCTCACTTTATGTTGAAGACCATCATTCGCCCTCCTTGGACAAAAAGTTCTCCACCATGGTTGTAATTATAGTGGGCGCAGGAGACCCTGGAGCTCAAGAGAGGACAAAAGGTCCTATCGGTCCATATGAGTAGACCAGTATTATTAAGGAACCTTAATAAGTTGGGGGCCATATTGGAAATTTTACATTGGAGCTATCACGAGTGACAGACAGTTATGTGGTTTCTGACAATAGAAGGTCACAGCGTCTGGCTATGCAGAATGCGCCCTGACTTTCCATTGTTCCTGCTGTCAGTATTCATTGGTATAGGTAGCTTCCCTGCTGGATTCATCTCTCTCCCGTTTGGACCCAGCAGGAGCTCGACTTCAGTATTCTCTTGGTGTTTAAATACAACTTCCTTTCTTGGACTGCTGCTGGTGATATTTTCAGTTCCTTCAAGCTCTGGTGGTAAGCAGGTGGTTTGTACTCCTCTGTGGTATTGTGGCTGAAAACTCTGCTGAACTTCTACTTGAGTCATCTATAGGTAAGTAGTTCATGGTTCTTCCCCCTGTGTGTCCTCCTTGTGTCTTCTCTAGTGTTTAGTGGGGTTGAGAAAGAACTCATCCCCTCCGTTCCCTATTTAGACCCCTGCACTAGAGATATTTAGGGTCAGGTATCATGTTCGTCGCATAGCTGTGGAATCTATCTAGGGCAAAGATCAGCAGTAGGTTTGGTCAGGGGGTCACCATCTTCCCTTTCCCTAGACACAGGGTTTCCGTTTTCTTTCGCCTTGAGCTTGGTACTTCCCTGTACCTAGTGGGACAGGAGCCTACTGGTTTGGTAGAGATAAGCTAATGGAACCTTAAGAGAAAACAATGGCCTCTATTAAAAGAGGGTTTACATTACTTATTTTTCTTGAGGGATAAAAGGTTTCTCATCCACTTAGGACAGAATTTGAAGACAAACGAGGGGAGACGCAATGGGTCTTCAACCATGCAAAGGTGACAAAATAGGTTTAACTCTTAGAAGACATGAAAGTGATAAACTAGTTAGACTCCATCGTTATCAAAAGGTTTGACCACTGTAATCTAATGGGTATAGGGGCACCGGGTGACTGGTGGTCTAAAATGATGTCATTCGATCATGTCCTATTTCAGACTGTCGATCACATTGTTCTCCCAGAGATAAGGCACCAGCCGAGGTCTCAGCTGGCGACTTTCTCACAGGGAACACTGGAGCTATGCCAAGTGAGTGTTCCTGTGTATGGAAGAGTTGCCTATCAACCGAATAATTGGAAGACTGCCAAAGTCTCATTTTTTGAGGCCAGACTGCCCTTTTCCCGAATGAGAAGTTGGGCTAATTCTGATAAATAAATGGATAGGAACAAGGTGGCAAAAGAGTTCTGTTATTGATCTTCCAGTGGAGCTTCATATGATCTAAGTAAAATTATATCCAGCTATAAGCTTCTAACATTGGTCATGGGCATTTCTATATGGTTCTTTGGAAGACATATGTCATCATTTCATCCCTTCTTTTCCTTGGACTGATCTGCTCCTCAGTATACATGCCATTCCTGACCAAAAATCTGCAAGCTCATTCCACCTCATTGATCTTTCATGGTAATTAAGTAAGACCTCCATCAACATACTAACGTATTAGTATCTTTGTGGACCGGCCCAACTCTTATGGGCAATGTCATTATGTCCAACCTAGGAGAATTATGTGCAAAACAGAATGCTATGCCCCAAAACAATCAGTATTGGATGACTTATTCCCGAAAAAAATTCACTTGACCTTGCCTTTTTTTAGGACATATCAGTTAGGACTATTAATGTCTGACAGGCTAAATACATGAAGATATAAATTGATGACAGGTCCGAGCACAGTTTTTCCTGCTCATTTTCACCTTTGAGGTCACATTTTTTGAGGACACCTAAATGATGATCTTTTACATCAGGGGCAGGGAACCTCAGGCCCTTAGGCTGTAAACGATGGCCTTTTCTCCAGGAGATTCCCAGGGACCACAGTGCTCGTGCTAGGGCCCCCATTTTGCCGGCGTTTAAGTCCTCCTTGAACTACTGAATGCTGTAGCGCATGCAATGAAGGATTAGATCCTGATGCTGGCCAATGCCACAGTTTGCGTGTTATGTGCTCGCGTACCATCGATGAAGACAGCAGCAGCAGCCCCAGTGTCTCCAATGTGATGTATATGCTCCAGCAGCCCCAATGTTTCCTATTGAACATGCCTCAGCCCCAGTGTGTCCTATGTGATGTATATGCTACAACCCCAATGTCTCCTATGTAATGAATATGCTCTAGCCCCATTGTTTTCTATGTGATAGATATGCTCCAGCACCAGTGTCTCCTATGTGATGTATATGCTGCATCCTCAGTGTCTATTATGTGATATATATACACCAGTTGCAGTGTATCCTATGTGATGTATATACACCAGTCCCGGTGTATCCTATGTGATGTATATAAAGCAGTCTCGGTGTCTACTATGTGATGTATATACATGAGTCCCAGTGTATCTTATGTGACATATATAGTAGTTTTAGTGCCTCCTATGCGATGTGTATACAGCAGTCTTATAGTATCATATGTGATGTACACAGCAGTCTCAGTGTATCCTATTTGATGTATACCTTTGATGACCTATCCCTAGGATTGGTCATCAATGTCTGATCGGCTGAAGTCCAACACCCGGCACCCCTGCCGATCAGTTGTCAGTCCCATCGGTTGCAGCTCGCAGCCGTAAAAGCTCAGTTTCGAAGCTGCCCCATCAACTGATAGTGGCAGCTGCAAGGTACTGCGCATCCGCCTCCCATTCAAACCAATAAAAGGTGCGTGTGCAGTACCAGGCCGCAGCCACTATCAAAATACAGAGCAGCTCCGGAACTGAGCATTTCTGGCTGCTGGGACCAAGAACACCTAATAGGCAGGGGTGCAGCTCGTTTCACCCCGGCCAATCAGACATTGATCCTAAGGATAGATCATCAATGTAACATTAGTGGCCAACCTCTTTAAATTTCAAATTGATATTTTTATAGAGCCCTCGAATTAGGTTATAAATATCCAAATGGCTCTTGGTAGAAAAAACGTTCCCCACCCTTGTTTTACGTGGATCAACTAAATAAAGTCGAATATTTTTAAATCTCTACGAAAATGTTGATAAGTGATTTCTTACTCCATATAAAGGTCATTATATTAAACATTGAATAATTTTTATGAGCTTATTTCATGATACATCGTTGTGAATAATTTTTGAGTTCATGCTCCCATAAGGGGATGGCTTAAAAGAAACTAAATAAAACATATAAAAATTAAAAAAAATATTCGAGATTCCATGAAGGGTCATCCGTAGTTTTACTTTGACAGCTCAGTAAATTATTAGCACTAAACAACAACATCATTTTGCTTCTTTCCCCATTCCGAGGAACCATAATGGGCACTACATTTGCCCCTGACCACCCATCAAGGAGCCATGCCACGCATTGGATGACTGCCTCGCATAGTCTTCTGGCATGATACACTACTTCTTCAATTAAAAAGTGTCAAAATATAGAAAAAAAAGCTTTGAAGCACTTACGAAGGAGAGGTCATAAAACACAGCCTAATCATTGTTCCACACAGATATTCCCAAACATTTTCTGTAAAGTCAACACACTTGAGGGATGTAGAAGTGCCTTGGAATATCTTAGAAATGAAAGCAAAAGCTTACACTAAGCTCTTCTAAGAAGCTCCAGCCATAAAGACAAAGTGGTGTTTTTGCAGAATCGTGCTGCTAAATTAATCAGGCGGCTTTATCTCTATTTAGACTGGTGCCCACAGTAGAATTAGCCATTGCCCTGGCACCTCATTTGTGCTGTAATGTAAGCCAGACATGTTCCACTTAGAAGGCACCAAAAGAAAAGTCACACTTTGCTTATTGACCTCAAATACAGTAGGTGTTTGGAGTGTGTAGAACTTGGGTACTCGATGCGACCTCCATGAAGCAGATGTGTAACATGATTAGTCAGGATTTTAAAATTAAGTACACCTCCCCAGTTGAAAACACCTAGTGAATTGCGTTGTCTTTTCCTGGCTCTGATGGAAAGCTGGCATGATTTGCCTGTTCATCGTTTTAGGTGACCGGTCATTTCGTTCCTTGGTGGCTCTTTGCTCCACTATGACATGGTTCTTTTAATGGGTCATTATATCCTGCCAATACCCAAATGCCCCAGAGTTCTCATGATACCTTCCCTCATTGCTCTACGACACAGCTCTGGTCATCATTTGTCACTATGTCCAGCCAATGCCCAAATGCCCCAGGGTTCCCATGATACATCTATGGCCATCATGGGTCACTATATCCTGCCAATACCCAAGTGCCCCAGGGTTCTCATGATACCTTCCCTCATTGCTCTATGACACAGCTCTGGTCATCATGGGTCACTATATGTAGCTGATGCCCAAGTGCCCCAGGGCTCTCATGATACCCTCCCTCATTGCTCTATGACACAGGTCTGGTCATCATGGGTCACTATATCCAGCCAATGCCCAAATGCCCCTGGGTTCCCATGATACATCTATGGCCATCATGGGTCACTATATCCAGCCAATACCCAAGTGCTCTAGGGTTCTGATGATAACCTCCCAAATTGCTCTATGACACAGCTCTGGTCATCATCGGTCACTATATCCAGCCGATGCCCAAGTGCCTTAGGACTCTCATGATACCCTCCCTCATTGCTCTATGACACAGCTCTGGTCATCATAGGTCACTATATCCAGCCGATGCCCAAGTGCCTTAGGACTCTCATGATACCCTCCCTCATTGCTCTATGACACAGCTCTGGTTATCATCGGTCACTATATCCAGCCGATGCCCAAGTGCCCCAGGACTCTCATGATACCCTCCCTCATTGCTCTATGATACAGCTCTGGTCATCATGGGTCACTATATCCTGCCAATACCCAAGTGCCCCAGGGTTTTCATGATACCTTCCCTCATTGCTCTATGACACAGCTCTGGTCATCATGGGTTACTATATCCAGCCAATGCCCAAGTGCCCCAGGGTTTTCACAATACCTTCCCTCATTGCTCTATGACACAGCTCTGGTCATCATGGGCCACTATATCCAGCCAATGCCCAAGTGCCCCAGGGTTCTCTGGATACTTTGTTGTTGTTGCTGTTCCTCTCCTTAAGTCATCTGGAGATACATTATTTGTTTGCTTTCCCCCAGTTTGTGCTCCCTGTGTCTTCTTTTCTGCTTAGTGGGGTTGACTAAGTGCTCATCCCATCCGTTCCCTACCTAAGGCCTATTTCAGGGTCAGGTATCCAACTCGGCACACAGGTGCGGAACCTATCTGGTGAGGGAAGCCAGGGGCTAGTGGTAGGGTTGGTCAGGGGTCACCATCTTCCTCTTCCCTAGACACAGGGTTTACCTTCCCTTCCCTTTCGCTGTTCACTTTCTACTTCCCTGTACCTAGCGTGACAGTGAGTTATCATCTTTTGTTGTGCTTTTTATAGAACCAGTGGGCCTGATTTGTCAAAGCTTTTACACCAGTTTTTTGGTATAAAAGTCTTTGAAAAAACACATTTTGGTGTAACTCGAGATTGCAATAAAATTATGCGACTTGTAGTGTCACCATTTTCACCCAGTAAGTGGACAGATCTGGAATGGGAAGGGGGCATTGTTACCGCCGATTGTCAGATTTATAGCTTTTACTATGTCAAATCTTTTTCCAGCAGGTACTGGAGTAGGATTTGTGTCAAGGCACACACTGGCGCTCCTGATTCATGATGAGCCATGACACATCTACATAAATAAGGAGCGTCTGACTTAAGGGGAATCTGTCAGCAAGTTTTTGCTACCTCATCTGAGAGAAGCATGATGTAGGCAAAGAGATCCTGAATCTAATGCTGTATTACTTAGTTTACTGGGTGGAGCTGTTTTGATATAATCAAAAATTTAATTTTTAACAAGCTTCTGTCTATGTACATTTTTTCTGTCTATTTAATTTTTAGCAAGCTTCTGTCTATGGAAATCTACATAGTCTGGTGTTAGGTGGGGGCGCCCAACACCAGACTATGTAGATTTCCATAGACAGAAGCTGCCAATCACAGGAGGTGGCGGAGTCGGACTTCAGCTCAGCTCCTCAGTTAGACTACTGATAAAACAAGGAAGCTTCTACTAAAGGTACTGTCGCGGGCGGGGAGGAGGGTGTCAGCACACCGCGCTCACCCCTTCTGCTCGGGTCCGGCAGCTGCTCCTGGTGGCTCGAGCTGTGGGCCGGATCCCGGGGTTTCTCGAGCGACACTCCTCGCCCGTGAGTGAAAGGGGGTGTTTGTTGGGTGTGGGGATTGTTATAGTTCGTGACGCCACCCACGGTTGTGGTGATTGCACCACCGCTGCTCAGTATGAGGGTCCCGGGGATGGTGATGCGGAGCAGCCAGGTGTTGTGTTGCCCCTCCGTGGGTAGGGGTTGGTGATCCCGGGGCCCAGTGAAGAGATGTGAAGTGTAGGGCCTGGAGGGCGCAGGGACGCGGGGGCAGCGCTGTGCCTTGCGGCACTATGGTACTCACTCAGCCTGACACACGGACACAGTTTGTACGGTAAACCAACGGCTGGTAGGACGGTCCCACAGACGGCTGCACCTGCACTCCCGGTAGGTGACGGTGATGTCTCTCTTCCTTGCACCTGTGTTGACTGATGGTAGCGGTGGATTCCCTCCGATTACCCGCTCCCCGGCTGCAATCTGGGCCGGAGGAGCTCTACACTTTGCCCGCAGGCGCTGGCCCTGGGGAAACTGGTGCCCTGGCGGTGGCGGTGTCTCCCCGGTTCAGGTTGGGCTGTTGCCTTCAATCGGGACTTGGTTGTTGGGGGAGCTGCGTCCCCGTCACTGACGGATTTGGCAAATCTGGCGACTCCTAGCCTTGCCGGGGTCCGAGAGGCCCCTGCCCTGGTGCTGACTGTCCTTCGGAACACTGCTCCAGACCACCGGGCACACAGCCAACGGGGTCCTTCCAGGAACTTCCAAACGGTCCCCCTCCAGACAGTCACCGCCGTTGCTGACCTTGCTGTTCTGGCCCTCACAAAGCTGGACCCTTCAGGCTGTCTTTCTCTTCTGTCACTTTACTTGCTTTTCCTCCTTTCCTACTTTCACTTTCTTAACTCCTCCACTTTAGCTCCTAGACTCCTCTCTCAAGCTCTCCCTGAGCTCTTCTCTGTTGTTTACTCTTTCATGTCCCTCGCTGCACTGCCTGGTTACTTCCTGCCTCCAGAGCTGTGAGCTCCTTGGTGGGCGGAGCCAACCGCCTGACCCACCCCCTGGTGTGCATCATCAACCTCTGGAGGAAGGCAACAAGGATTTGTGGTTAGCTGTGATGTGCCTACCTGGAGTGTGGGGTGTGGTGGTGTGTGACCTGTGTCCCCTGGCTTGCCCAGGGCGACACAGTACTGTCACACATAACGAGATCGCTAGCGAGATCGCAGCTGAGTCACCGTTTGGTGACGCAGTAGCGATCCCGTTAGCGATCTCGTTATGTGTGACACTTACCAGCGATCAGGCCCCTGCTGTGAAATCGCTAGTCGTTGCTGAATGGTCCAGGTCATTTTCTTCAAAGGCGACGTCCTGCTGGGCAGGACACATCGCTGTGTTTGACGCTGTGTGACAGGGTCACAGTGACTGCTGAGATCGTTATACAGGTCGCTACTGCGACCTGTATTGTTCCTGCATCGCTGGTAAGATCTGACTGTGTGACATCTCACCTGCGACCTCCCAGCGACTTACCTGCGATCCCTATCAGGTCGCATCGTTTTCGGGATCGCTGGTAAGTCGTTGTGTGTGACTGGGCCTTAAGATTGCAGGTAAACAAAAACACACTTTGAGATAAGAGAAGCAGGGCTGTAATATGAATGTTAACCCCTACATCATGCTGTGTTCAGATTACATGGCAAAATCCTGCTGACAGATTCCATTTAATCCCATGTCCTCATTATTATCTGTGCGAACGATGTGGGTCTTGATGAACCTGGCCCTTTGTCTTTATGACAGTAACCTGAAAGTTTTCGCCTAGGTCAAGTTCCAATGGGTCAAGCCAAAGTATTGGCTGCCTCAATTTGATACACATAGGTATTTGGAAAAAGGGAGCTGGCAGGTCTTGAAACATGGGTATGGGCTGGATACATATCAAATTCAACTTAGGTGGACATCTTGGGTAGCAATCAATATATCTCACATCAATCACTGCCCTCTAGGCTCCATTTTACCAGCATCAAAAAACACTACCCTAAAATATAGATCCCATATTCACGATAAATTTAATACCAGACCCTTTTTGCCAAGAAATATGGAAAATTTCCCAGAAAAATTCATATATGGAGAAGACCCACCCCTGAGGTGCTTCTTACAGGACAATCCTGGGGAAAAATAAGATGTCCCACCCCTGAAGTGATTTTCATAGGACAATCCTGGAAAATAAAAAGCTCCACCCCTGAGGTGCTTTTCAAAAGACAATCCTGAAAAATAAGAAGCCCCACCCCTGAGGTGCTTCTCACAGGACAATCCTGGGGGGATAAAAAGAAGCTCCACCCCTGAGGTGCTTCTCACAGGACAACCCTGGGAAAATAAGAAGCCCCACCCCTGAGGTGCTTCTCACAGGACAAACCTGGGGGTAAAAAAAGAAGCTCCACCCCTGAGGTGCTTCTCACAGAACAACCCTGGGAAAATAAGAAACCCCACCCCTGAGGTGCTTTTCATAGGACAATCCTTCAAAATCGGAATAGTCATAAAATATTATACCACCCATATTAGCATAGATCAATGGATATCAAAGTTTTACACTTTCAGGAATCAATTCCAGTTCAATAAATGACACTTTTAAGTGTGTACGGTAATTTTTTGGTACTTACAGAAAGGCAGTTTTCTTTACATGGCTTCTTTTCGCACGTTACACTGAGAAGGTTTGTGATAGGGTCTGCAGCATTGGTGCACTGACAACTTAGGCAGCCATCTTCCCATGAGCTCCCAACGTGGTAGATATTATTTTTATGCACACAGACCTATGCAGAGAAAAAACCCAATATTTAATAATTATATACAGCAAGGATGCAGCATGACTTAGTGATGATGCATAGTGGTGGCATATTTTGGGATGACAGAGGGAGGTTGCAAGTCAATAAATCTATTCAATGATTGAATTAGTCTGGCATAGATTACTTAATTGCCACTAAACATAGCATATATATATATATATATAGATAGATAGATAGATAGATAGATAGATAGATAGATAGATGTACAGTATATATATATATATATATATATATATATATATATATATATATATATATATATATATATATTTCTATGACATTCCAATCCAGTATCCAGAAGCATTCATAATGCCGAATTCAAGGATTTTGTTGTTAAGTCCCCTTTAAAGAGAATCTGTCAGCAGGTTTTTGCTATGTAATTTGACAACAGCATGATGTAGGGGCTGAGAACCTAATTCCAGGGATGTATCACTTGCTGTGGTCTGCACAATGTCGTTTTGATAAAAGCTTTCTCTGCTGCAGATCTAGCAGGGCTGAAAATGCTGAGCCCTGTATAACCCCGCCTACACCACTGTGTATAACCCAGCTCACACCACTGGTTGGCAGCTGTCTGTGTACGCTGTATACTGACAGAAAGCTGTTATTCAATCTTAGGGGTGTGGCTGGACCAGGAGGCAAACAACACCTAGTCCTGTAATGATAATCTCCTGCTGCTATAACACTGATTTTGTTAAAACAGCAACACACAGCACAGTAAGTGATACATCGCTGGAAACAGGATATCTGCCCCTACATCATGCTGCTTTCAGATTACACAGCAAAAACCTGCAGACAGTTTCATTCTAAGCAGTTTCCTTTCCAAATAACTAAAGTCATCAAGCACTGGTGTTAGCAGTGCCTGCAGATACAGTCATATGAAAAAGTTTAAGCACCCCTATTAATGTTAACCTTTTTTCTTTATAACAATTTGGGTTTTTGCAGCAGCTATTTCAGTTTCATATATCTAATAACTGATGGACTGAGTAATATTTCTGGATTGAAATGAGGTTTATTGTACTAACAGAAAATGTGCAATCCGCATTTAAACAAAATTTGACCGGTGCAAAAGTATGGGCACCCTTATCAATTTCTTGATTTGAACACTCCTAACTACTTTTTACTGACTTACTGAAGCACTAAATTGGTTTTGTAACCTCATTGAGCTTTGAACTTCATAGGCAGGTGTATCCAATCATGAGAAAAGGTATTTAAGGTGGCCACTTGCAAGTTGTTCTCCTATTTGAATCTCCTATCAAGAGGGCATCATGGGCTCCTCAAAACAACTCTCAAATGATCTGAAAGCAAAGATTCAACATAGTTGTTCAGGGGAAGGTACAAAAAGTTGTCTCAGAGATTTAAACTGTCAGTTTCCACTGTGAGGAACATAGTAAGGAAATGGAAGAACACAGGTACAGTTCATGTTACGCCCAGAAGTGGCAGGCCAAGAAAAATATCAGAAAGGCAGAGAAGAAGAATGGTGAGAACAGTCAAGGACAATCCACAGACCACCTCCAAAGACCTGCAGCATCCTCTTGCTGCAGATGGTGTCACTGTGCATCGGTCAACAATACAGCGCACGTTGCACAAGGAGAGGCTGTATGGGAGAGTGATGCGAAAGAAGCCGTTTCTGCAAGGACGCCACAAACAGAGTCGCCTGAGGTATGCAAAAGCACATTTGGACAAGCCAGTTACATTTTGGAAGAATGTCCTGTGGACTGATGAAACAAAGATTGAGTTGTTTGGTCATACAAAAAGGCGTTATGCATGGAGGCAAAAAACACGGCATTCCAAGAAAAGCACTTGCTACCCACAGTAAAATTTGGTGGAGGTTCCATCATGCTTTGGGGCTGTGTGGCCAATGCCGGCACCGGGAATCTTGTTAAAGTTGAGGGTCGCATGGATTCAACTCAGTATCAGCAGATTCTTGACAATAATGTGCAAGAATCAGTGATGAAGTTGAAGTTACGCAGGGGATGGATATTTCAGCAAGACAATGATCCAAAACACTGCTCCAAATCTACTCAGGCATTCATGCAGAGGAACAATTACAATGCTCTGGAATGGCCATCCCAGTCCCCAGACCTGAATATCATTGAACATCTGTGGGATGATGTGAAGCGGCTGTCCATGCTCGGCGACCATCAAACTTAACTGAACTGGAATTGTTTTGTAAACAGGAATGGTCAAATCTACCTTCATCCAGGATCCAGGAACTCATTAAAAGCTACAGGAAGCGACTAGAGGCTGTGATTTTTGCAAAAGGAGGATCTGCAAAATATTAATGTCACTTTTATGTTGAGGTGCCTATACTTTTGCACCGGTCAAATTTAGTTTAAATGCAGATTGCACATTTTCTGTTAGTACAATAAACCTCATTTCAATCCAGAAATATTACGGAGTCCATCAGTTATTAGATATATGAAACTGAAATAGCTGTTGCAAAAACCCAAATTGTTATAAAGAAAAAAGGTTAACATTAATAGGGGTGCCCAAACTTTTTCATATGACTGTATCTGCAGGCGCTGCTAACACCAGTGCTTGATGATTTTAGTTCTTTGGAAAGGAAACTGCTTAGAATGAAACTTTTTCATATGACTGTAGATTCCCTTTAAGAGAAGGTCTGCCCGTCCCCTCACCTTATCTGCATCACAGGTGACACTGGTGCATCCGCAGTCATTGATATGAATGGACGATGTATATCCGGATGGACAGGTGTCGGTGGAATTGAAGCAGCTACATTTACATTCGTAGGTATCGCAGCACTCGGTGGTCATCTTAGTAAGCCTTTTGTAAGGTGGGCAGCTGGGACGACGTAACAGCGGGCAGGTTTCCCTTCTGCAGGCTGATAATATGAAACAAAGGACAATAAAGAAATCTAACAGTAAACTCAACACATACCGCATATAGCACTACTTATACAACTGATCATCCTGTTAGGCCAACCAGGTTCGTCATTACTGTAGTATCAGCTAAACTTCAGGGGTCTCAGAAGACCCTCCAGTGATCAGATGATCCAAAGGGGAAGAAGCAATACCTTTGGGGAGAGAGTTGTCTTCCCTTGAAAACCATCTACAAAATTATATCAGAGCAACTTTGGTTGGATACAAGTAAAGCTTGGCATGGACATTAGATTGTCAGGTGAACCCATTCATTTTGGAGAGATTGAATGATCCCCTAATATGTAGGGGGTGTTCTTACTCTTCTTTAATGGCAGATGTTGAGGGAAAGAGAGATCAGGCACACTGCATTTAGACATGCCCAATCCTTTCATTCTCAGAGAAAACAACACGCTGCCACAACTGTTTGACCACAGTTTACGCCCCTCTCCCCACATGTTCAGCCAAGCCTGGCATGCGTGTTCATGGAGTCAGGACAAATAACTGCTGGGGTGCACCTCAAATGTATAACCATCTTAAAAGAGTATTCTCAAAATAGTAAGTTATAACTTCCTGATTGTTGGGGGACCGCTGGGTCCCCCAGTGATCTAAAGAGTAAAGAATGTGGCTCTGCAGTCTCGAAAGGAGCAGAATTGCACATGATCAACTGTAGCTCTTTTCATTGTCCATAGAATGTTTGGAAATAGCAGAGCACGGTAATTGGTATTCTCAGATTTATAGAGGTTCTTGAGGTCGAACTCCCAGAGATTCCAGAGGTCAGACCTTTGAAAGTGTTCCAGAGGTCAGACCCCTGGAGGTTCCAGAGATCAGTTCCCCAGAGGTTCCAGAGTTCAAACCTAGAGAAGTTCCAGAGGTCAGTCCCCCGGAGGTTGCAGAGATCAGACCCCTTGAGGGTCCAGAGATTGGACCCCCGGAGGTTCCAGAGATCAGACCCCCAGAGGTTTTAGAGTTCGGCCCCAGGAGGTTCCAGAGTTTGGACCCCGGAGTTTCCAGAGGTCAGACCCTCATAGGTTCCAGAGGTCAGACCCCTGGAGGTTCCAGAGATCGGGCCCTCGTAGGTTCCAGAGGTCAGACCCCCTGAGGTTCCAGAGGGCAAAACCCTGGAGGTTCCAGAGATTGGAGATCAGAGGTTCCAGAGATAAGACTCCCGGAGGTTCCAGAGGTCAGAGCCACGGAGCTTCCAGAGGTTGGGCCCACGGGCTTACAAAGGTCGGGTCCCTGGAGGTTCCAGAGGTCAGAGCCCCGGAGGTTCCAGAGGTTAGAGCCCCGGAGGTTCCAGAGGTCAGACCACCGGAGGCTCCAGAGGTCAGAGCCCAGGAGGCTCCAGAAGTCAGAGCCCAGGAGGCTCCAAAGGTCAGAGCCCAGGAGGCTCCAGAGATCGGACCCCTGGAGGTTCCAGAGGTCGGGCCCTCATAGGTTCTAGAGGGCAGACCAACAGAGGTTCCAGAGTTCAGACCCCCAGAGGTTCCAAAGATTGGACTCCCGGAGGTTCCAGAGATCAGACTCCTAGAAGTTCCAGAGGTCAGAGCCCCGGGGGTTCCAGAAGTCGCGCACCTGGGGGTTCCAGAGGTTGGACCCCTGGTGGTTCCAGAGTTTGGGTCCCTGGAGGTTCCCGAGGTCAGAGCTCCGGAGGTTCCAAAGATCGGTCCTCCGGAGGTTCCAGAGGTTAGACCACCGGAGGTTACAGAGATTAGACCCCTGGAGGTTCCAGAGGTCGGGCCCCCAGAGGTTCTAGAGATCAGACCTCCGAAGGTTCCAGAGGCCAGAGCCCAGGAGCTTCCATAGATCAGAACCCAGGAGGTTCCAGATGTAAGACCCCCAGCAATCAGCAAATTATCCACCTATAGATAGGAGATAACTTGCTATATTAGGAATAACTCTTTAAGTCTTAGGGGGTCTCTCTACAAATACTTGCCCCAGTCATCAACTGATTGCCACGGGTCCTCCTAATTTTATACAGTGCACCACTTCCACGTAAGGGGCCAGTGAGGAATTATACATAAAACAAGTAAGTTACTCTATCAAACATATATTCATATAGTCAATATTTTAGATTTATATCTTTAAAATACTATTTAAACAGATAAGAAAAAAGAGTTTCTCCGTGCATCACAACATCGCTGCTACATAAATATTCCATATATCAGGTCACGTCTGCACTATTGGAGACCAGCGGTCACTATACAGGAGGTATGCACCGCACAGCGGAGAATAAACAGCGCCATCTGCTGACATTATGGAAAACTGCTATAAAAGTATTCTGCAATTCTCCAGAATGTCAGAGAAATATTTATTTCTCTATATGTCATGTTCATATCTCTGTATTTCTATCTGGGTTATGACAAGACCATAATCAATCGAAATATTTTTGCCATTCAGGGATCTGGGAAAGTTGAGTGCAGCTTTCTATTATTAATCTGCCTTTTTTGGATGTTCTCGCCTTGCAGATTAGGGATTCTGTGTTCTCCCGATACGTGGGGGTCCTATGGATTACAGATTCCTAGAATTTGCTGGAAAACCACAAAGATTACCCACGTTATTCTGATTTGCGCGGAATTCCAAACTCAGCTCTGCTATATTTAATATGCTTTTAAGTTTATAACAGTGCAGTTGTAGCAGAGCTGAAATAATGCAGTAAGTACCTACTGTAGTCTTATGTAAAGCCAGATTATCTTACTACGATTTGTATAAACTGACAAACTCAGCTCTGCTACATCGGAGAAGCTATGCATTGCTGACAAGCTCAGCTCTGCTACATCAGAGAAGCTACGCATTGGTGACAAACTTAGCTCTGCTACGTTAGAGAAGCTATGCATTGTTGACAAACTCAGCTTTGCTACATCAGAGAAGCAATGTATTGGTGACAAGCTCAGCTCTGCTACATCAGAGAAGCTACGCATTGGTGACAAACTTAGCTCTGCTACGTTAGAGAAGCTATGCATTGTTGACAAACTCAGCTTTGCTACATCAGAGAAGCAATGTATTGGTGACAAACTCAGCTCTGACACATCAGAGAAGCTACGCATTGGTGACAAACTCTGCTCTGCTACATCAGAGAAGCTACACATTGGTGACAAACTCAGCTTTGCTACATCAGAGAAGCAATGTATTGGTGACAAACTCAGCTCTGACACATCAGAGAAGCTATGTAATTCTGACAAACTCAGCTCTGCTACATCAGAGAAGCTACGCATTGGTGACAAACTCAGCTCTGCTACATCAGAAGCAATGTATTGGTGACAAACTCAGCTCTGCTACATCAGAGAGAGTAGGCATTGCTGAAAAACTCCGCTCTGCTACATCAGAGAAGCTATGCATTGCTGACAAACTCAGCTCTGCTACATCAGAGAAGCTATACATTGCTGACAAGTTCAGCTCTGCTGCATCAGATAATCTATGCATGGGTGGCAAACTCAGCTCTACTACATCAGGAAAACTATGCACTGGTGACAAACTAAGCTCTGCTACATCAGGAAAACTATGCATTGGTGACAAACTAAGCTCTGCAACATCAGAGAAGCTGTGCTTTGCTGACAAACTCAGCTCTGCTACATCAGAGAAGCTGTGCTTTGCTGACAAATTCAGCTCTGCTACATCAGAGAAGTTATACTTTGCTGACAAACTCAGCTCTGCAACATCAAAGAAGCTCTGCATTGCTGACAAATCTCTACTACATCAGAGAAGCTATGTATTGGTGGCAAACTCAGCTCTGCTACATCAGAGAAGCTGTGCTTTGCTGACAAACAGCTCTAATACATCAGAGAGAGTAGGCATTGCTGAAAAACTCTGCTCTGCTACATCAGAGAAGCTATGCCTTTCTGACAAAATCAGCTCTGCTACATCAAAGACGCTTGCATTGCTGCATTTGACCCATACAGCTCCAACATGACAAACTCATCTTTACTACCCTAAACAAAACCAGCTCTGCTGTATCCGCCACGCTGAATTTCGCCATATCAGATGAGCTCGGCTCTGCTACATCTATTTTTAGGCAATGAAAGTGTCGGATCCAGTAAATATATACGTGTGACTGATGCAGCTGTCACATTTGACAGCCAGTCTGCCGTACAGTCAGGAACATATGCTTGGACCCTGCTTAAGGTTCTCTCTGCAGTTTCCTTCTCTTTCCCGTGTGAAAAGCCTTCTTCTCGGCGTCGTTGCCTCTCGATGGAAGCTCACTGCTTTGGAATGTGAATAGAAAATCCTTGACCAAGCTGGTGGTATGGAATCGGAGTTTGGGTAATAATACGGAGGGATCAAGAGTTTCGTAGCAGAATATAAAAAAAGAGTCAGATTGAAACCAAAGGTCAAGTGTTGAAAGAAGAAGGAGCTCGAGAATCGGCAGCGGAACATGGATTTCATGTCATATTTTTTATTTATGGCCAATCAGATCTTCACATTACACAACTGACCGAACTTACAACATAGACGGGATAACGTGCCCCCCGGCCCCCCCACCCCCCACTTTAAATTCTAATAATATCATGAGTCAGTGAGGAATTCTGTGATGGGAATACAGAGAACAGTAGCAGCTATATTATTCTCTATAGAGGGACGTACATGGGGGCAAGGACGGCTCCCTACCACGCCACACCACTTATATGGAGACTACACATATATAATCTGTATATGTGGCCTATATTTATTTGGCACAGGCCCATTAAATACCTGTTTTGATGCAGTCTGCAGGGGTTCAAGAGTTCCACCTTTTATCACTTTATCCCCCATTTGTATACAGAGCTCTTTTGCATCTAGCATTAAGGCCTCGGTTCCACTTGAATTTTGCATGGACGAGTAGTGTAATCCGATAAAACATTGACTTGCACTCGCACCAGTGCAAAACTATGGGGCAGTCTGTTACGGTTCAGGGTTCCCCCGAGCCTCGGACCGCTCCTGCCCAGTCCTCATCCTCTGCACGGTGTCGGTTGACTCCCCGGAACCATCTGTCCACCGCTCCAGGCACCTGGCTCCTAGGCATCAGGTGTCCAAGGTCTTGGTTTGTTCTGGGCCTAAGTCCTTCCCTACCGCACAAGAGCGGGTTCCCTCTTCCTCTCCAGGCTCTAAAGGGTACTTTACACGCTGTGATATATAATAATAATAATAATAATAATAATAATTTTATTCATTTATATAGCGCTATTAATTCCACAGCGCTTTACATACATTGGCAACACTGTCCCCATTGGGGCTCACAATCTAGGTTCCCTATCTGTATGTCTTTGGAGTGTGGGAGGAAACCGGAGTACCCGGAGGAAACCCACGCAAACACGGGGAGAACATACAAACTCCTTGCAGATAGTGTCCTTGGTGGGATTTGAACCCAGGACCCCAGCACTGCAAGACTGCAGTGCTAACCACTGAGCCACCGTGCCGCCGAGCTTACCCGTCCCCGTCGGATGTGCTTCACGGGTAAATCGCTGCCCGTGGCGCACAACATCGCTAACACCCGTCACACGTACTTACCTGCCTAGCAATGTTGCTGTGACCGGCGAACCGCCTCCTTTCTAAGGGGGCGGTTCGTTCGGCGTCACAGCGGCGTGACTAAGCAGCCGCCCAATAGCAGAGGAGGGTCGGAGATGAGCGGCCGGAACATTCTGCCCACCTCCTTCCTTCCTCATAGCCGGTGGACACAGGTAAGGAGATGTTCGTCGTTCCTGCGGTGTCACACACAGCGATGTGTGACGCCGCAGGAGCGACTAACAACCAGCGGCATGCACCACCAACGATATTATGAAAAGGAGTGACGTGTCAACGATCAACGATTTTTGATGTTTTTGTGATCGTTGATTGTCGCTCCTTGGTGTCACACCACACGCTGCGATGTCACTAACGACGTTGGATGTGCATCACTAATGACGTGACCCCGACGATATATCGTTAGCGATGTCGCAGCATGTAAAGCACCCTTAAGTGTGGGATTCCCACTACTGCGCATGCACATAAAGTCACCAGTGACTCGGCAGCTCCTGATTGGCTGTCACGGACGTCACCATGACGTGGTGACCGCTGATTGGCCGTTGATGTCAGCGGTGACGCGGCACCCGCTGATTGGCCATCAATGACGTTATTGGTGACGTGGCGGTACCTGAGTGGCCGCGGCCAGCATCATTGCCATCTGGTGTTTGGCTTGGGGCAGGGCTTAGACTATAAAGGACCCTGGACGATGCCCATGGCTGCTTGAGTGTCTTTCTAGCTCAGTGACACCATTGGTGCAGAGCAGTCTGTAGCGGCTACAAGCGCCATCAGCCCTATAGAGCTTGTGACAGGGCTGCAATCATTAGTCAATAGGAGCGGTAGGCGGCGTTAGGTGTCCGGGGCCTGTCGCGCCAAGATTCGCGGTGAGGCTCACCCAGGGTCAGCTAACCCGCTCCTGTCCTACCACTCTGACCATACTAAGGCAGCTCAGTAACGTCAATCGGGCTGCGTCCTTGGTCCGGCTGTGCTCCGTTCGCACATGGATGACTCCCCTAAGGTCTCTCTTTGCTGCTAACAGGGGAGGTCCTGTACTCATTGGTGTGCTGCGAACACCAACGATTGTGTTTTTTATTTTTGTGTTCCTCTGAAGTTGTGCTGTCTGGCCGCCTGCCCATCTGTGGCTTTGTCATCTGTCCAGAGTACCTTGGGAGGCATTGGAGCTGTTTTTAGTTTTGCTGTAACCGTCCTCCCATGTAACACAGTCTCCATCTGCAATTGATTTCTGAAGTCATTTCAGCATGAGAAAAAAATCGTAGCATGCTGTGTTTGGCAGAGAGTCTCGGCTCACATGCACCCATACAAACCTATGGGCACGTGTAAGAAATCGCAGTGCACTTGAATGTCATCCAAGTGCAGTGCGATGTATGCAGAGACAGGCTATGGAGAAGAGGGAGAAAGTGCTCTCTCTCCTCCGCAGCTGTGATCTGATTGCAAGTCACATGACCCTCGGTTCACACGCTCGCTGAAGATGGTCAATAGCATATCGCTTCCAATGCTCTTGCATCGGAACCTTTGCACAAGTGGCGCCAAGGCCTAAAGGGGATTCTGGAACTTTAACACTGTTGGCCTATCCTTAAAATAGGTTATCAATGTCTCATCCGTGGGGGTGCAACACCTGGCAGCCCCGCCATTCAGCTGTTACTGTTTAGTCTGCACAGCTCTGTTGACGGAATAGTGGCCGTGGATGCGTACTGCACATCCATCCCCTATTGATTTGAATATGGGGCAGATATGCAAAATCCAGCTACGGCCACTATACAGTTGATGGAACCGTGCTGTGCAGCTCCGCAACTAAGCAGTTCCGGTCACTGCCGAAACTGGGAACCGCTAATTGGTGGGGGTGTCAAGGTGTTGCACCCCCACTGATCAGACATAGATGAGATATCCTAAGGATAAGCCATCAATGTGAAAGTCCCGGACAATCCCTTTAAATTGATACAAGGAGAGTCCATCATTCTAACCTTTACTAAAATGGTCAATGATTTGAATGGACAGTGTGTAATACCTTATTTCCCCTGTGGAGGCACTGTGCCATGCCTCAGGATTTAATCTGGTGACCTTCTACTCCACAGTCTGTTTTCTTCTCTGTTGAGCCATAGTTTGGTCTGTCCATGTCCAACTGTTGAAGGGCTATTCTACTTCTACCTTTGCTTCTATTCCCTTGGGTTGCAGTCACAGGTTATGACTTGCTCATTTGGTCTTCCTATCACATTCTGGGTGGGGCTTTACCTACTCTCCTGTTTCCAGCATTCAGAGCTGGCCATATTTCTGTCTGGACTGTTTCTAAGGAGATCCACTTTTGCAGCTTGAGATTTTGTCTGTTGTTTGGTTTTTATCTCATGTGTCTTTCCTTTACCTTCCTTCTGTTTTCTATAAGGTTGGGTGTAGGTTTCCCTTGTTTGCATTTATTATTTCTCCTTTGCTCACTTGTGCTCTTGTTATATGTTTACTCACTTTGCATTGTTGCCTACACTTTTACCTTAGTTCGGTTAGTTGTGTGTCATCATCTCTCCTCTGCTTCTTTAGGGGGAACGAGAAACAATCCGACGGCCTATCATGCAGCAATATTTTATTTGTTTGTTTCTACAGGCAACTAAGGATATTCCGGTCCATGCAGTTAACTATTAGAGAGCTGTGCAGATTTGGATTCTAGTTTGTACATGAATCATAAGAGTTTCAGTGGTTTAGACTTTATTTGCATTTGTTCCTGGGTGTGAGTGCGTACAGGCATAACACACTGCAGAGAAACTGAATGCGTACTGATTGGTTTCTCAATGATAGCTGAGGGTTTCAGAAGAACAACACTTAACGTGGTGGTCCAGTCTAAAGTAATAAGTCTGTAGTTATTCTATGTGACTGCAGACTTATGAATCTTCCCAGCGCACACAGTGGGCACTGCGCGGATTCACCAGATTCTAAGCTCGGAATGGCAGTCATGTGACCGCAATTGTGTGATATTCATGTTCCCGGGTAGAACTTGGCTAGTGAGCACGGCCTCACTCCATAAAATTGTATCGAGCAAGGCTTTGCTCACTGGACAGCCAAACCCGCTAGTTGGATGTGTCCACTCCTTATACTTGTGTTGAGTGATTCAATGCCCACAAGTAAGGTCCTGACCAGGAACATTAATATCGCACAATTGTGGGCACGTAACCGCCATTTCCAGGTCAGAAACCGGCAAATCCCCGCAACGCCGACTGTGTGCGCTGGGAGGATTCATAAGTTTGCAGTCGCATGGAGTGACTGAAGACATCATTTTAGACTGGACTCTTTAAGAGGTAGATATTGACTGAAGCAGAGAGCCGCTTTCTTGCGTTGAATGTATATATACATATATTTATAAAGTTTTTGAAAATTAAAAATAAAATCACTTTTAAACCTACCACATTCATAGACAGGTTTGCACTCTCCCGGGTTGGTTAGGACTAGTTCCATTCCATTCTCACAATGCGGCACTGGAGGGATTTCACAGGAACTTTCATCACAAACTAGAACGAAAAAGGAAGTAGAAATGTTATGGTGTAAAAAAAATAAATAAGGGTAAGCAAATTTTACTAATTTGACAAATGAAAATAAAATATAGACCAATGGTGTCAGCATTTTTTAGGCCATCAGGCAACTTCAGAGACCCCATTATGGTGCCCTAACTTATTCATCTGTACTTGACCAGATCACTCTGGTGGATATGTTGTTATTCGTGCCATTTTATATGCTGGTCACAAATAGATATTCTGACTACAGTAAGTGATATGTCATTAATATGGACTACAGGTCAATATTGAGCGAAAAACTAAAACACCTCCCAACCACATGCACAATAAGTAGACATAACCCCTTTAATAGAACTCAGACCCCTTTATTAAATTTTATGATTACTTTAGAATCCCAAATTAATTCAGACTCTGGAATCCAAAAATAATTTAGGCCTTAGACTGTAAAACTGAATTCACATCCAAATAATCAATTCAAACCCCCCCAAAAATATTTCAGACCTCAAATTTTAGACCTCAGAAAATGAGTTTGGTACATAGATGTTAGGACCCTAACGTGAATTCACACCAAAGACCTCAGATCCCATGAAAATAAACCTAGACCTCAAAAATTAATTCAGACTGCAAAGAATTATATCGGACTAGTAGCCAAATATTTAATTAAGATCTAAGACCCCTTAAAAATAATTCAGACCTCAGATTTCCAGCCCCAAAATTAATTCATACCAAGACAACAGGCTCAAGATGGTCATACCTCAGATCATACTCACCCACCTCTACGGCCCTTCTGCTCATTAACGTCAACCAACCAGTCCTTGTCGTATCTTCTGATCCACACCACTTGTGCTGAAGTCCCAAAGTCTATCACGCCGACTTGGCTTTTATGAGGGATGGTTGTTCGCAAGAGCACAAAAGGTCAAAACGTCATGATGATGCACACCTTGACCCTGTGCTCTCATTTGCTTGACCATCCTTATCAAAGCCAAAAGTCCTGGCTCAGTGTGAGAGGTCTGGGGATTTCAGCACAAGCAGTGGGGATCAGAAGATCTCAGACCCCTTAACAATAATTCAGACCTTAGCTTCCATACCAAGACATCAAGCTCAAGATGGTCATACCTCAAATCATACTCACTCACTTATTCGGCCCTTCTGTTCCTGAACATCAACCAATCAGTCCTTGTTGTATCTTCTGATGCTCACCACTTGTTCTGAAATCCTAAGGCCTCTCACGCCAAGCTGGCTTTCATGAGGGAGGGTTGTGCGCAAGAGCACAAAAGGTAACAACATTGTGATGATGCACACCTTGACCTTGTCCTCTCATTCACATGACCATCCTTAGCTTTACCAGAGCCAGAAGTCCTGGTTCAGTGTGAGAGGTCTATAAATTTCAGCACAAGCAGTGGTAATCAGAAGATCTCAGACCCTTTAACAATAACTAATTTCTCAGCTTCCAGTCCCAATATTAATTCATACCCAGATGTCAGGCTCAAGATGGTCATACCTCAGATCATACTCACTAACCTCTTTGACCCTTCTGCTTCTCAACGTTGACCAACCGGTCCTCATCGTATTTTCTGATCCTCACCACTTGTGTTGAAATCCCAAAGCCTCTCACACCAAGCCAGCTTTCATGAAAGATGGTTCTTCGCAAGAGCACAAAAAGTCATGATGTCGTGATGATGCACACCTTGACCTTGTGCTCTCATTTGCATGACCATCCTGGACTTATCAGAGCTAGATGTCCTAGCTCAGTGTAAGAGGTCAAGGGATTTCAGCACAAGCAAATGATAAGGATCATCCTGGGCCTTATCAGAGCTAGAAGTCCCCGCTCAGTGTGAGAGGTCCAGGAATTTCAGCACAAGCAGTGGGGATCAGAAGATCTCAGACCCTTTAACAATAATTAATTTCTCAGCTTCCAACCCAAAAATTAATTCATACCAAGACGTCAGGCTCAAGATGGTCATACCCCAGAACATACTCACTCACCTCTTCGGCCCTTCGTCTCCACAATGTCAACCAACTGGTCCTTGCCGTATCTTCTGAATCACACCACTTGTGCTGAATTCCCAAAGTCTATCACGCCGACTTGGCTTTTATGAGGGATGGTTCTGCGCAAGAGCACAAAAGGTCACGATGTCAAGACGTACAACTTGACCTTGTGCTCTCATTTGCATGACCATCCTGGGACTTATCAGAGCTAGAAGTCCTAGCTCATTGTGAGAGGTCCGGGGATTTCAGCCCAACCAGTGGGGATCAGAAAACGTGGTGAGGAGCAGATAAGTGACAGTGAGGAGCGGATGGGCCAGAGAGGTGTGCGGTGAGGGGAGTATAAGTATTTTGGGGGCTTAATTCATACCCAGATGTCAGCCTGAAGATGGTTATACCCCAGATCATACTCACTCACCTCTTTAGGCCTTCTACTGTTCAACGTCAACCAACCGGTCTTTGTCGTATATTCTGATCCTTACCACTTGTGCTGAAATCCCAAGGCCTCTCACGCTGAGCTGGCTTTCATGAGGGATGGTTCTGTGCAAGAGCACAAAAGGTCATGATGTCATGACGTATACCTTGATCTTGTTTTCTTAATTGCATGACCATCTTGGGCCTTATCAAAGCCAGAAGTCCCAGCTCAGTGTGACAGGTCCGGAGATTTCAGCATAAGTGGTGGGGATCAGAAGAAGCGATGAGGACCGGATAGGTGATAGTGAGAAGCGGTGTGAGGTGAGTATAAGTATTTTTGGGGCTTTATTAAGCTTTTGATGGCCCTTTGTGGTTGATTAAAAAGTAGAGCTTGGTTCCCTTCTAATTTATTGTTTCATCTCTATTAGTTAGACATAATGTTAACACAAAATTTCAGGTAAAAGAAAGAAATGGGGGAAAAAAACTAAACAAAAACAAGCAAATATTTAGTATTTTCTGAACAAAGATAAGAACTAGGCAGCCAACGAGGTTCTTGGCCTTTATCAGCTGTCATACATCTGTGTTGACAGCAACATATCGCATTCAGTTTAATCTCTGAAATCTTAATGTGAAATGGTTTCCGAGGAAGGAAAAAAAACATGATTCTAAGTAAATCTAATGTAAAACATACAGAAAATCAAAGCAGAGTAAGCCGGAGATTTCTATTCAATAAAGCTCTGACATTTCATATAAAGCCCGAGGCGACCATGCTTTATACCTACACGGGCAGATTAAGACCCTACATGATAAAAAGTTTCCACGGGAAGGAAGTTAAAAATTTGTCAACGGAGGGATTAAAGAAATTTCAGATCGTTAACTAAAAATGTTTAGATGCAAAAAAAAAAAAAAAGATTTTCACATTAGAAGAAAGGTTGTTATGTTCCTTCTTGATGTTTTTCCCTATGGTAACATCACGGCAGCGCGAATAGTCCGTCGCTAAAGGGAAACACACAACCAACGTGTCCGAACCGGTATGTAACCTCCAAAGACGGCACAGTTCCTCACCTTACCCTGAGGTCTTTCCACTGTGTTTAGTCTCGCCCAAGTCTGTACATACAAAAGACACCTGAAGGTGTAGAAGCGATTAAGTGTGTCAACGAGAAGAATTTAAGAAAACATGAGTAGCATAGTTTGGACTTGGCAGGTAAAGGGGTTATCCCAATCTAACCACACTTTGATCATATGATTGCTAGGGGCCCTACCATTGAGCTTCCTGTTAATCACTAAGAACGGGGTCCAGACATGCACACTTGGGACCCCTTTCTAGTTATTATGGGACTCCCAGCCAGTGAAGAATCATTTTTATTGCTATAGTTAAGGATGTCATAAATGAAATAGGTATCGTCTTGTTAGACAGCATGAAAATAAGCAAGTTTGCAATTGACTTTCTTTTTCCATCTGTTTTCATTCTCCTGCTCTGAGAGCTTTTATCATACATAGTGTACAGCTTGTTTCCATGGAGCTTGGACACCAGAGTCTGTCCGAGTGTGCACAGTAGTTACATTCCAGCAGAGAAATGTATTCCTAATAACCCAGTAAGCTCACTTTAGCCCACTAATTTATATACAGGAGGTTAGTGTCACACTAGTGACAGGGAACTAAGGCACACAACACAATGCAAGTGGTACACCGGGGACACTTTAGCAATGGTGGGACCTAGCACTAGTCAAAGGAAAGATGGACATCTCTTCCACTTACCTGCAACTGTACCCTGCACTCCTAGCCAGTCCCTATACAGGTTCCTCACCTGTCACCGAGCAGGAACCTGAATCCCCGAGTGACTCTACAATAGTCCTAGCTAGTGAGTGGACAGGTAAGGAATGCTAGCCTCACCGCTGCACTAAAACAACACACAAGGGAAATAAAGACAGACAGGGGGAAACACCAACAGACTGCTGCAGTCAGCACCAAGACTGCAGCCTACATAGCTATGAGCTGCCAAGAGACAACTTGAGAATATCCCTTTAAAGGGGGGGGGGGGGGGGGTGTTGAACATTTTCTGGCCACATTTCTAAAATGCCCCAATCTTTTGTGTATAATATGCACTGTATTTCAAGACCCTCTGGAGGAGAGGTGTAAATATTGGACAATGGCAGCTGCAGCATCCTTGGAAGATAAGACATTAAGTATTGACCTTGCATGGATTCATGACAGATTGGGGCATTTACAAAATATGATTAGAGATCAACGAATCCTTTTAGTTCCTGGATTGCAAAATTATGTCCACTAAACTTTTTGTCATCAAAAATGAAGCAACTTTGCAACTAGTTTTAGTTAAAAATTCCCTATAAATTTGTGTATAAAGATCCAATACAGGCCTTTATGTTTCCAAAGAACAGACTACAAGCTACAAACCCCACGTTGTTGGATTTTGGAGCCATATTCCCTTCTTCATTCTAACTTATACCTTTAGTAGGTGAGACGTTCTCTCTTGTAATCCTGTCCTCCATCAGTTGGGACTGTAATTTTAATGTGATTTCAAGGTACATTAATAAAAACAACATATAAATTGAAAAACCACCCACGTTGACATCACGCGGATCGCCCCTCTTTATCTGAAATGAATTAGTGCCTGGCTCTCTGCATCTATTGACGTGTCATTCTTGGAATCCATCGCACAAGATAGACACACTGAGTCAGTCCTAATGACAAAAATATTTTCCACTGGAATATTAAGGTTTACGTCTTAGGATCTGCCAGAAACCATGATATTTCCTAACCCACTATGGTCAGGGAACAGGACAAAATGTTTATCCCTGAGAATGGAAGTAAAAATGTAATGGTTTAATCATAGGAAGCCAAAATTAGAGGGATGTATGAGAATTCCCCCCAAAGATCAAGAGAATATTCTTCCAAAATAACAAAATAAATTGATAAATAATAGTCACTTTTCTCAAAAAGGGCAATGAACGTCAATATTTTACTGCCGCTCACATCACCTACTAAAAAGATGGACAGAATACTCATAGGAGGGCATTTTTGGAGGGGTCTATGGTAGAGTTGAGCGGATAGTGAAAAATCCGGGTCCGGAGGCTACCCGGCGCAGGGGGAGAGAGGGAGAGAGAGAGAGAGAGAGAGGGAGAGGGAGAGGGAGAGGGGGAGAGAGAGAGAGGGGGAGAGAGAGAGAGAGAGAGAGGGAGGGAGGGAGGGGGAGAGGGAGAGAGAGGGAGAGTGGGAGAGAGAGAGGGAGAGAGAGAGAGGGGGAGAGAGAGAGAGGGAGGAGAGAGAAAGAGAGAGAGAGGGGGAGAGAGAGGGAGGAGAGAGAGAGAGAGAGAGAGGGAGGAGAGAGAGAGAGAGAGAGAGAGAGAGAGAGGGAGGGAGGGGGAGGGAGAGAGAGAGAGAGAGAGAGAGAGGAGAGAGAGAGAGAAAAAAGGATCCGGATCGTGCACCCGGAATCCCGCATCCGGGTCGTACTCGGATCGGGTACTCAAACCATGCGGATCCGGATTTTGCCGATCCGGATCCGCTCAACACTAGTCTATGGGCCTCAAAAATTGTGGCATGTTCCATTCACTCGATAAATATTCCTCCCATATAGCAGGACATTGAGTGACTATGGTTTTTAAGTATTAAAATCTATGGTCTTCAAATTACAAGCACCGTATACACATCTGTATCTGATGTCTAACCATATCTACTGAAAAGGATGGACCATAGCTATGGATCACATGGCAATGGTAGGCTGAACTTTACTCTCTTTCACTTGGAATCTACTGAAAAGACCACTGCAAGTCACCAGACTCAAGAATGGAGTCAATAATGGAGGTTTTTAACTATCCTGTTCCTTAAAAATGTGAGGAACCCACTAAAAAAGCTCCCACATACCAATATGTTCCACTTCTATGATTACGATAAAGGGCCGAGGTAAAGATAAAGGGCCGAACACATAAAAGGTCCAAACTCCCTTGTGGGCTACAATTCACCTGCTATGCACTAGTTTCTGCATGGCATCTCTAAAATTTTAACAAAAGGGCTTAATTTGAAAGGCAATGATGGACAAGCTTGGTTCCCATCAATGTCCCTGTCATATCACTGTAAAAGGTCCCAATAAATATTCTAATCAGTTTCTCACTTAAATCTTATAAATTTCTACTTGCTGACTCTCCTCCAATGTACAGGAGGTTCCTGTACAAATGGATGACCTCCCAGAAGAGTTGGCGATTCTCCAGGGCTTCAAAAAAGCAGTAGGTTTCTAGTGCGTGACACCAGTATAAGAGCCGTGGTGTCCAATCATACATTCAGGGGGTCAAGAAGAGACACAAAAGAAGGTGTTGCCTGTGAAAGGGAGCATGGTTTGGGGGGAAATATTTAATGGACCACTTTTTACATCCTCCCAAAAAAGCTTCTGTAAAAGTTGCCAAGCACAACCACATTTTTAATTGTCGGCGTATTAACCTTCTGTGTTCAGATGTCACGAAATGTGCACAATAGCATACAAGATGTAAATTCCTGGGCAAATACTGAGTAAAACTTTTTGCTTTATGAGGCTTAGATACTTCTGAAGGTGACTGTAACGCCGATGCTGGTATCCCTGTAGTGTACCGCTTTTTCCACCCGGCAGGGATGCCGGTGCACTCAACAGCCAAGCTGCTCTGCTGTGTCTCCTGCTCCCGCTGCAGCTTCATGATCTTGGGGCCGGCGCATGCTGCACAATCCTTTTGGAACCACTCTTTGGGCACTTGCGTGCTCTCTACCTCTTTTTAAAGGGGCAACATGCTTAATCTAGAAGTGCTTCTCAGCCTACGGCTGAGAGGCACTGGTTGCTTAAGGCATCCTCACCCTTAGGGAGGTGCCTGAACAATTTGTCTTGTCAGTTAGTCTTTATGTTAGCTAGTTGTCTCACTTGTTTCAGTCCTGTGTTCCTGTATCTTAGTTCCCGAGTCCGTTCCAGTCCTGCATACCTGTACCCATGTACCAGTCATCCTGCCAGTATCTGCCATCCAGTCCGTAAAAACCGTCCTGTCAGTACCTGCCATCCAGTCTTTACCAGCCTTTCCTGCCAGTACCAGCCTGCCAGCTTGTACCAGCCATCCTGTCTGTACCAGTTGTCCTTCCAGTGCCAGACTGCCATTCTGTTCCAGCTTTCCTTTTTGTACCTTAGTCTTTATCTGCATTCCTGTCCCCTGGGGACAGCTGCCGAAGAACAGAGGACTGCCCTGGAGTGGTATTTGGCAGCTACCTTCCAACGCAACCCTAACCTCACCATCAGAGGCTTTAGTGACGATGAGGTAGTTGCTTAGTCACACTGTTCCAAGGTAAGCCCGGACATGTGGTGCAGTGAGTCTACCCACCAGCGTGACAGCAACCCTAACAAAAATGTACTTTTGCCAAAATCATGACCATATCACACACAGAGTCTATATTGAGGGGAGATGAAAGCAAGTCAAAGTTACTCCTTCTACTGTTGCCATAAATAGAGTTCGATTGGCCACTCCAACAAGAGACGTCACCTGACACTCCATAAAAGTGTTGCTGAGTTTCAAGGATTTACAAATTCTTCATGTATAGAGTTCTGTTACAAAGCTGTAGAAGATCTGGTCTCCCCACCCTACACCCCGGTCCACTAAACTTCTTGAACTCCAAGTCAGGCTTTGCAAGTAGCCTGGAAAGCTCCCATGTGTTGAGCTTCCCGGACCTATATAAGGCCTTCCAAGACACACACCTGTTTGTTGGTATTAAGTATTTTAGTTTGTCTGTGCAGAATAACCTGTATGCATTCTACAGGACATCTGCTACCTGTCTGCGGTCTCCAGAATGTCTCCTGTCTTCCAGTGGCTTCCAGTACTTCTGCTATCTGTCTGCAGTCTCCAGTCTGCTTGCGGCTTCCAGTACCTTTACTATATGTCTGCGGTCTTCAGGATATCTCCTGTCTTCTTGCGGCCTTTAGTACTTCTGCCACCTGTCTGCAGTCTCCAGGATGTCTACTGTCTGCCTACAGTTTCCAGTACCTCTGTTACGTATTTATGGTCTTCCAGTACCTCTACTATCTTTCTGCGGTCTCCAGGACATCTGCTGTCTGCCTGCAGCTTTCAGTCCCTGCTACCTGTCTGCCTCAACTGCCTGCTACACTGATGTCTGTGTGCCCACCAAGACCTTGGGATTCATGGATCCACCGTACTTAGTGTGTTTGAAAGCTCCTCTACAAGAACCATGCAGAGGTCCCCTCAATTAACAAGTATCATCTTTAAGTCAAAGTAGAAGCTGCATATCAACCTGTTGACCAAGTCTTGTCACATGTGAGTGGCCAGATCGAGCAGAAGTCCTTTGCTCCATCTGTGTATATTTTTGTCCTTTCTTCATCGAACTCATGATCTAATTACCTACCACATTCATACTCCGGGCAACATCGATCAGACCTTTGTTTTAGTGACGGGATTTCACATGCGCCACAGGCGGAAGCTAAAAAAAATAAAATACAAGAGTTTAATGAGCTGTCAGTAACAAAATTACCAAAACTTTTCAAAATTGAACAATAGATTTTGGTATTACGTTTAGCTGTAGGACATGGCTTCACGGAGCAGTTTGTGATCCTATCGTCTAGGCAAATGCAGATACTGCAGGGGTCGTGGAAGGGGATCCAAGTTTCCAAATGCTAATAAAAATGTTAAGAAAAATTATTGATCCAAACAGAATAATTATCATAGCTATGAATACCCTACTAAAATTTGGAATAAGCCAATTAAAAACCCAAAAACCCATCAAGGAGATAAACATTTTGAAGGAAATCTATCTACTTGTCCACCAGAAGATGCCATCAGCTACCTACATGGCCACCAGAAGATGCCATCAACTATCTACATGGCCACCAGAAGATGCCATCAACTATCTACATGGCCGCCAGAAGATGCCATCAACTACCTACATGGCTTCCAGAATATGCCATCAAGTTGACGTGTCATAACAGGTACCTCCCATGGAAAAGTGTGACACTTCATAGAACAAACATAAGCCCTCTATTATCGTTCAAGAACCCTTTTAGGTAGTTCACTTTAACTCAACACTTAACATTTTTTCTTCTTCTTCCAACCCAAGAATCACACAGGATATTGGTTACCCAATTTATGGACGAAGGTCTCTAGTGGCTCAATATGTGAGATATACATTAAACAGCTCCTACTTTTAGTTTTCACATGGATAACTTGGGACGTTGTTACCTTGTGATGGTCTCCATTGTCATCAGTGCACTGGTCGCAAACACTTTCGGAGACACATTTTCCATTGAACATCACCTCTCCTGAGGGGCAGAAGCAACCTTCGGTAGGATGGTCGAAACACATAGTTTTGATGTGTGTATTGTTACAGTCCTTCTCACATCCGGTATGACAATGATTATATGCCATAGTATTGGGACAGACCATTGCTGCAGATGAGATAGAGAAGATAAATAAGTATATGATCAATCAGTGCTTAGATAAATGTATCTATAATCATTGATTGGTACAATGTGTCCTTCTTTACTATTCCTATTGGCTTGACATATCTTAAGATTCGCTGTTGGGAGATGTTTATGTTATATGTTTCTACTTATGGCCAACCAGTGGTTATGGTGTGATGTGGAGCTTGTTGAGAGAGAAAAAAGGTGCTATTACCATTGAGTTGGTTCTCACCATGTTTTCTAATCCCTTAGAGTAGTCAGTGGGGTACTACAAGGATCAGTATTGGGCCCTCTTCTTTTTCAAAATAATGATGAGTGAGCATGCTCGGCACTGCTCGATCAAGTATCAGGGTGATCAATATGTTCTATACTTGATCAAGTATCGTGTGGCTGCCCAATATGCTTGATTTTAGTAGCCCATAAACGGGAGGTAGGGGCCGAGAGAGAGAGAGATCATGCCCAGCCCTCTTGTTAGGGTCTTCCTTAAAAATGCTTGAGTTTCTCATTGACTTGTAAAAGGGTGAGATACGGTCAGTTCTCCCCTGAAGACAGCACTGGTTGCATTGTAGAGGTATATTTTATATGTGTAGAATAATATGTGTAAAGTTCCCTTGTGGGTTATGTCGCAGTACTGCCAGCTACCACTGGGAGCGACTGGGTTCTCTAGCTAGGGGAAGTCTCAGATCGAAGGTATAGCAGTAAGACTGGAAGAGTTAGCTAGAAAAGGCCCGGCCAACAGTGAAGGGAATATAGTAGTAAGGATTTCCTGGTTTTAGTTACATTAGTTATATAGGGATAGAGTGAATCACTGTAGTATAGTGGAGAGAGTGGTGTGGTGAGGAAGAACAGCGAACAGCAGGAGGAAGAAAAGGCTGGTGACCAGAAACAGATTGTAGCAGAGCGGTTTCTTGGAAGTAGTGAGAGGAATCAGGAACCGCGCCCCCGTGGCAAGCAGGCTTACAAGAATAGTGCGATTAATGAATGGGCCTAAAGGGCACTTTACATGCAGCGACATCGCTAGCGGTGTCACTGCTGATCGTACCCGCCCCCATCGTTTGTGCGTCACGGGCAAATCACTGCCCGTGGCGCACAATATCGTTAGTCCCTGTCACACAGACTTACCTGCCTAGCGACGTCACTGTGGCCTGCAAACCGCTTTCTTTCTAAGGGAGCGGTTCGTGTGGTGTCACAGCGACGTCACACGGCAGCTGTCCAATAGAAGCGGAGGGGCGAAGAGCAGCCAAAAGAAAGTGACGCCCACCTCGTTGCCGGAGGATGCAGGTAAGGTCTTGTTTGTCGTTCCTGGGGTGTCACACGTAGCGATGTGTGCTGCCTCAGGGACGACGAACAACCTGCATCCAGCACCAGCAACGATATTTGGGATTAGAACGACGTGTCAACGATCAACTATAAGGTGAGTATTTTTGATCGTTAACGGTCGTTCGTACGTTTCACACGCAACAACGTCGCTAACGAGGCCGAATGTGCGTCACGAATTCCGTAACCCCAACGACATCTCGTTAGCGATGTTGTTGCGTGTAAAGCGGCCTTTAGTCTTTGAACAGCCACCATCACTCGGTGTAGAATAGCCTCTACCTGGATTAGAAAGACTCTCATGCTCCCTCTGTTCACAGCCGTTAAAGGGGTTGTCCACTACTTTGACATTGATTGCCTATCCTTAGGATAAGTCATCAATGTCTGATCGTCCAGGGTCTGACACACTGCACCCCGCCGATCAGCTGATCCCGTTACCAGCGGCAGAGGCAGGAGGATAGAAATACATAGTTCCAGCACTACTCTGTCTTCTCATAGTGGCCTTGGCCGGGTACTGCACATCTGCCTCCTATTGATTAGAATGGGAAAAGGATGTGTAGTACCCAGCCACGGCTGCTATCAAAAGATGGAGCTGCGCTGGAACTGAGCATTTCCGGCCGCCTGCTCCTGCCACCAGGACCAGGATCAGCTGATCGATGGGAGTGCGGAGTATCGGACCCCAGACAATCAGACATTGATGACCTATTCTAAGGATTGTCCATCAATGTCAAAATAGTGGAGAACCCCTTTAAGGAATAGCCGTGTTGTATCTGTGGAATGCCTGTAAAGAACAACTGTGAGAGAAGAACAATAGTGTGTGGATCTTGTTATGAGTAAAGTTGGAGCCTTTGGTAACCAGTTTGAGTGCATCTTTAATTCCTATGGAAGGAAATCTGCACCGTGTGAACTGGACCCGAGGCACTGTGTGAACTGGACCCGAGGCAGCGGGCTGGCAGCCCAGGAGCACCATAGTGCTCAGGTAATCACACTGCACCTACTCCACCAGCTACACCCCTGCACACTCCGTCCCCAGTTCCTGTAATGTGTCAGGCGTCCCTCACCCCCGGCTACCACCCAGCCTCTCCTTACAGACCATTATGCTCATTATTCGAGTCAACCCTGTCCAAGCATACAACCTACTCGATTCGAGTACCGAGCACTCAAGCATTTTAGTGTTCGCTCATTGCTAATTCAAAGCTATATATTTTAGGGTCTTCTTTCTCATGCTAGATCATACCCAGTTTCCTTTTTAGCCAAGGACTTGTTTTCCCCCACAAGAGCAACGTGCAGCGCCGGCGTCTCTGCAGAGACATAGACTTACTCCCCGCCCCAGCCGGGTTGCGTCCTCCCCTGCCCTTCCCTAGTCTTCCACGAGTGCTGCTTCCTCCTTCCCCTCCTAGGCCCTGTACATGCTGCACAAGGCTCCTGGGAGTGCACTTAAAACGCGCGTGCACACACCGGCCCTCATCTTAAAGAGTCCGCATGCCATTACCTGGAAATGCCTCTCAGCCTATGGTTGAAAGGCACTGTATATTTAAGGCACGCTCCCATAAGAGGAGGTGCCTGCGCAATGCATTCAGTTAGTTGTTGTTCCAGTCTGCTAGCTAGTTGTCAGATCTCATTACCCCTGTTTTCATCGCCCTGTACCTGCCTTCCCATACCAGTCTGTCTCTGCCATGTCCACCATTCCTGTCTGTACCCACCTGTCCATGTGCCTCAGTCATCCTGCCTGTCCATCGCCTGTCCTGGGGTCAGATGCCACAGTCCCAGTCACTGCCCTGGGAGTAGTACCTGGCGTCCGCCTAGCAGTGGGTGTTTAGTTAAACCCTTCGACTAAAGGGTAAGCGCGGGATGCCCATGTGGTCCAGTGGGTCCACTAATCCCGCTCGCTACCCCTACACCAGCTTCGAAGATTACACAACGTCAATGAACCTTAAGAAACCCCTATTCTATTTCTTTTTCTGCCAACATTGTCCTTGTGGAAAAGTTCACATGACCCATTGGGGGGTCAGAATGGGGTACACCTGAGCTACAAGCCCCCCAAAAATAAATCTAATTGATTTTATACAAACTTTTTAAATATATATTTACAAAAATACACATACGTAAGCAGAGGATAAAATCAATGCGGTCTTCTTATTTGCTACTAGCGCCGAAATGTTTAATTAACATTGTTTTTCATGTGAAATTTGATGTTTTCTGTAACTCGGGAGGGTTATTTCTTTCAAATAACACATGCCATTAATCAGCATAAAAAGCGAATTTTCCTCGCCATGTGTATAGTTTATTCCTTTAACATGCTAAATAATAGGGCATCTTTTACATAAATAAAAGAGGAATCATGTGCGTTTGATTTTAAAATCCTTGCAATAAAACATCCCAAATTGTGAATGTAACTCATTTTGTAAAACCAAAAAAATAAATATATAAATAGAAAATTAGGAAAATCCAAATATTACACGTTATGCGGTTTCGCAATCGCGTTTTTGATCATTTGATTTTGTGTAAATATTTAGAATTGACGCTATTGAGTTACGTCAAGGAAATGTATATGAGGATCCATGTCCAGGGGTGGAGTTGGGGCTCGGATCGGTGTAAAATTACATGGCGAATTATCTTCAAGCAGAGAAATCATACAGTGTATACACCAAATTACCGTACATTCTGTGCAGCTGTAAATTTTTGTGGACTGAGGAAAATGTGTGTGTAGGCCTTGATATGTATTTACTGTTTATAGGTGGCATTTCATTTTTATCATATGTTAACCAACTGAATACACAAAATCATGTAAAGACTAGAAATCAGCGAGTACTACCATGCTCATGTGCTCGGTACTCGTAACTAGTGATGAGCGGGCACTACCATGCTCGGGTGCTCGGTACCCGTAACTAGTGATGAGCGGGCACTACCATGCTCGGGTGCTCGGTACCCGTAACTAGTGATGAGCGGGCACTACCATGCTCATGTGCTCGGTACTCGGAACTAGTGATGAGCGAGCACTACCATGCTCATGTGCTCTGTACTCGGAACTAGTGATGAGCGAGCACTATCATGCTCAGGTGCTCAGTACTCGTAACTAGTGATGAGCGGGCACTACCATGCTCAGGTGCTCAGTACTCGTAACTAGTGATGAGCGGGCTCTACCATGCTCGGGTGCTCGGTACTCATAACTAGTGATGAGCGGGCACTACCATGCTCAGGTGCTCTGTACTCGTAACTAGTGATGAGCGGGCACTACCATTCTCAGGTCCTCAGTACTCGTAACTAGTGATGAGCGAGCACTACCATGCTCGGGTGCTCAGTACCCGTAACTAGTGATGAGCGAGCACTACCATGCTCGGGTGCTCAGTACTCATAACTAGTGATGAGCGGGCACTACCATGCTCGGGTGCTCAGTACTCGTAACTAGTGATGAGCGGGCACTACCATTCTCAGGTCCTCAGTACTCGTAACTAGTGATGAGCGAGCACTACCATGCTCGGGTGCTCAGTACCCGTAACTAGTGATGAGCGAGCACTACCATGCTCGGGTGCTCAGTACTCATAACTAGTGATGAGCGGGCACTACCATGCTCGGGTGCTCAGTACTCGTAACTAGTGATGAGCGGGCACTACCATTCTCAGGTCCTCAGTACTCGTAACTAGTGATGAGCGAGCACTACCATGCTCAGGTGCTCAGTACCCGTAACTTGTGATGAGCGGGCACTACCATGCTCGGGTGCTCTGTACCCATAACTAGTCATGAGCGAGCACTACCATGCTCAGGGGTAGAAATGAGTGAACATGAGGTTCGAGGTTCGGAATTTGAGCTCCAAAAAACAAGGTTCAGGTGCGATGTACGAGCGAGTGACGAGTATGAACCACTCAAGGAAGCAGCGCTGTGCTTGGGTATGAGTGACGCTTAGCCCTGTGCGTTCTGCGGGCAGTTTTTGATCGGCTCACATTTGGGGTAATATTAGCATGATCAGATGTAGTGCACACACACAACCCCCCCCCCCAAAAAAAAAAAAATTATAAACCCCACCCACCCTGCCCCGGAAGTGTTTTGCTAATACAAAAATGAAAATAAAGTAGTGAAATATGTGATGCTGAATTTCTGTTTGCGAAAATGAGAGAATCAAAGAATTCCAAAAGGCTGAGGACATTTATGGAATGAGCTTTTGGATAAAAGACTCGTAAACTTATATAGTCTCAAATTTTATTGTGTTTTGGGAATTGTGAGAGGACAAGGATCTGCGTGTGGTGACACGGACGAGGAGGATTCCTACAGCGATGAGTAAAAGTCTTCCTCGCAGAAGATGGATGACATCAGGTGTTGTTATCCCTTGAGTCATTTATTTGAAAGCAACAAAAGAGGGAAAGCCCTTCAATAGTAATGCGGGTGACTGCGGAAAAGACATGTAGGGACAGAGAGAATCGAGCTACACGAAGGAATTTAGTAGCGTCACATGAGGTGATGGAATATTCAACATATGGTTTCTGGGATATACATTTTACAGTTGCTGAAGGGGAACTACAATGTTTAATTTACAAAGCGAGAGGGATCTATTTTTAATGGGTAAAAAGGTGCAAATCTGGTTCCCATCATAGTGCCTTATATTGGAAAAAACACATTATGGGCATGAGAGGCTACATAAAGACCATAAATTCCCGGACTATTTGCCTGTATTTTTCAGTTTAAGCAGATGGACTAGTTTTTTGTTCCCCCTTGAAGACACCAATCGCATTGTTGACATGTAATGTAAATTGTGATGTATAGCAGTTTTGTACCGTGTAATAGTGAAATGATGTGTTTATACTATGGCAGTAGGGTCAGAAATGGCTAATAGTTGGGACTGACCCATAGCGGGAGTGGTTAGGGTGCAGGGAAAGTGACGTCTCCTGTGGAACATTAGATAGGGTCTAGCTAGTGACTAGAAAAGTACGCCCGTTCTGAGGAAGCTATAGCGGCGAAACGCGCGTGAGGAGGGTCCCCCTGGTAATTATCTTTATCTCTCTATTTACTATACCTCTCATACACAGTGAAGCTGATTGGCACCTTTGTTTACTTATGCTCTCATGTACTGTGAGATTTTTGGATAATGCCACTTATCTCTTGGTCTATTTAGCATTACTATTGTTTTTGGCTGCAGGCTGTGGAATGGTTGATTCTATTGCCACCTACTGACCACACATGGTATATATAACCCACATATTTTTCTACTAGTAAGGATGTAATACAATCTATTTTGCTATTTAAGAAAGTACTATATTATATTCTATATATACTATTGATCAAATTGTATAGTAGTTAACACACTCCACTTTGGTGTGAAGCCTTTTTCCATGCTATTGTTCAATTTAAGGGTATTTTTACATGTTTTATATATAAATTAATAAAAGTGTATGTTTAGGTGAGATGAAATTGTATATTAGGATTTGTATAAGGCTTTTTTTCTGTAATTTTTCTCTTCTTTTATGTAAAGCTTTTTATTATTGATATTATAATAAAGAATTTACATTTTTAGATTTGTGTTATGGAGTTCTTTCTTGATATAGGTTTAGTGACTAGAAAAGGCCTAAGGTCTAGACAGGCGAGAAGGCCACAGATCTGTACCAGTCTGTCGCAGAACCAGGAGGTATCCTCCATGCTGTTCGGAGCCTATGGCTCACCTCGTGATGGGCTTAGGAGAGTCCAGGAACCAGTCGGGTATCGGGGAGAAGTGTACCTATAATGATCTTTTTGAAAAACTATAACAACCTTTCCACTAAAACTAGCATGCGACTGGCTCCTTTCTCGAGATAGATGCAAGTCCTATTGGTGCGACCCACATCTACTCTACATCAGGGGTAGACATATCATTGGTGCAACCTGTGCAATCGCACAGGGGCCGATTCCCACCTCTAAAACAGATGGAATTGTTCAATTTAATGAGCTATTGGACTTCAAAGGTGGTCCCAGACATTGTTCTTGCACAGGGGCCCTTTTCTGTCTGTTTCTGCCAATGCTATACATATATGGATATGCTAGAAACGTAAGACATGGGAATGCTATTTTAAGGAAGCACCTATAGCTCTTACTTCCACCTACACTTGGTTGTTCTCACTTTCTAGTCTTGTATTCACTTAAGCTAAAATTGGTTATACTCACGACAAACCTCTGATGACCTCCAGTTTACGCACACTCCATGGAGGTGGCAGAGGTGGCTGTAACTTGCAATGATCTCGCAGGGATCCTGACCATGACAGCTGGTTTCTTGACATAACTTGAAATAATCACTTGGTTGGATCTTGGAATGGCATTGTTCGAATGTTTCGGAAAGCAGAATGTTGCACTGATGACTTGGACTTTGGCGACATACGTCATCTAGCTTGGTTTCGCATGTTCTTCCAAACTCATCGACCAGGGTCCATTCTTTTACGAACCTGCTTTTGTCTCTAGTAACGGAGCCGTCCTTGAGTATGAAGTCATTAACTGGGTTGTGGTCACATATTCCTGTTTACAAAGAAAGGAAAGCCAAAACTGAGTGGGCCGGCAAGGTGCACACATTGCCCAAAGATCATTGAGGCCAAAAATTGAATGCCTCCTTAATGTCACACACTGGTCACACATAGTTGGAGAGGATCTACTTTATGACTTGGGTAGATGTACCAGGTAAAATACCTTTAGCACTTGCTCCACAGCCATGACTAACTTCTACATACATGACCCTTCTGCTCCCTCAGAAATCAACACGGGCAATATTCCTACTACTTCTTCAAAGGCAAGAGGAAAAACGGTTGAGTGGCCCAACAACAAAAGCTATTATTTAATAGCTCTTATCAATAGATCAAGAAATACTTTTTGGCCTTAAATTTTGTAGAAGAACTTCCATTGTCCAAAAACAAAAGACCCAAAGCATCATTACGCATGCTAAACAATTGGGTAGAATATTTCACCCTAAATGGATGGGTTGGCTAAATATTTTGAACAGGCTGCCCCTGTTGGTGGACACAGGAGGAACTGGAAAAAGGACAATGTCCTCAATGAATCAATGAATGAGTGACACTGTGGAACTAATCAATATGTTATCAGTCGCTTTTAGTAGGTGACGTCCTGTTCAAGCTGGCTCAATAAGGGCCTTTTTCTCCCTGGTTTGGTAAACCTACTGACCCCATGCTTGACTCTAAGTGCTTTGAGGGTTTCCTATAACTTGCCATTAGGTTTTCTTCTATGCGTGACCGATTCAAAAGGTTGAAGGAGAAATATAGCTGCAATTCTGACTCATTAAAACAAAAAGTTTTTGTAGGATTGAGGTTGGGTTTACTTCTTTTGACCACGTTATTGGCATGTGTTCTTCTGTACCTTTCCTCCTGGCTGGAGATATCCCAAGATGACGCAAGATAACTAGCTCTGAGAAAATACTTTTTTGTTACTCGACATCTGTTGAGTAATGCCATTGGGTAACGACAGCTGTCATATCAGTATATTTCGAGCCAGAAGGAAAGACATTGAAGGTCTGGGTGCCTGTTTAGTAGAAAGATGTAAATTAGGATTACTTACCACAAAGTCCTGACGTCTTTGCCGAGAAGCCATGAGGGATAAACTCGAGTATGAATTCATTGTTTGTTGGTGTAAATGTAAAAACAAATCCCAGCTCAGGAATTTTAATATTATGCATAATAGCTCCAAAAACGGCCACCTCGAAGGTGTTGTTGTACGGCACCTGGACCTGCTCTCCATTGACGGAGACCTAAGAGTTGTGAAGCAGAACATACAGTAAGTCAATGATGTCCATCTTATACTTTTACCACTGAACACCCATTGTTCTTCTTTATCCGTAGGCGGGCTTTGCACACTACGACATCGCAGGTGCGATGTCGGTGGGGTCAAATTGAAAATGACACACTTCCGGCATCACATGCGACATCGTAGTGTGTAAAGCCTAGATGATACGATTAACGAGCGCAAAAGCGTCGTAATCGTATCATCGGTGCAGCGTCGGCGTAATCCATAATTACGCTGACGCGACGGTCCGATGTTGTTCCTCGCTCCTGCGGCAGCACACATCGCTGTGTGTGAAGCCGCAGGAGCGAGGAACATCTCCTACCGGCGTCACTGGGGCTTCCGTAGGATATGCGGAAGGAAGGAGGTGGGAGGGATGTTTACATCCCACTCATCTCCGCCCCTCCGCTCCGATTGGCCGCCTGGCATGTGACGTCGCTATGACGCCGCACGACCCGCCCCCTTAACAAGGAGGCGGGTCGCCGGCCAGAGCGACGGTCGCAGGACAGGTGAGTCCATGTGAAGCTGCCGTACCGATAATGTTCGCTACGGCAGTTATCACAAGGATATCGCTGCTGCGACGGGGGCGGGGACTATCGCAGCATCGGCCTGCGATGTCGCAGCGTGCAAAGTACCCCTTAGGCTCGTGGGTATTAGTGGATTTTGACATGGTGCTTAAAGTGGTAGTCACTTCCCTTCCCCCATGCAAAAGTGAAGGGGAATAGAAATCAAGACCATCCAAGCATAGGCACAGTTGTACACCTGAATACAAGGTATCTCAGAGACTACTTTTGGGTAATTTTGTATTGCCATTGTATCCTATCCATATATAAAGGAGTTTTCTCAAGAAGTAATATCTGGTCCTCAACCAGTAATTTCCCAGCTACAGCTAAATACAGCATGCTTTGATGGGTTAAATAAATGGTAGCCTATATAAAATGTCTCTATGACCATGGTCCTTACCCAGAAGCTCTCCAGTTCTTGTTATATGACAACTTTTTGCATGTCCTGTCAACCTATACTATTGGTCTCCTACGTGCGCCATAGAGCATATGAAAACTACAAATCCCAGAATCCCCTGACCATGCTCTACGCTCTATGACCTGGCATATATTTCTACCATAATTTACTCCAAATTATAGTAACTATATCAGGCCATGGTGGGCCCAGCTCCTCAATGTGAGCCCAGCTCCTCAAGATGGGCCCAACTTCTCAAGAAGGGTCCAACTTCTCAAGGTGAGCCCAACTCTTCAAGGTGGCCCCAGCTTCCCCTCTGTCCCTATCTCCTTGTTTCCCAGCTCCTTACTGTCCACTTTTTAGAAGTGACTAGGCTGGAGCAAAATAGAAATAAACGTTTTACCAAAATGTGACAATTCCCCATGCCAAATCTCCCAATGTCTCCATGATGGTGTGTATATTTGCCAACAGTTCCAAATTTCCTCAAATTGTCCCAATATTTTAGATAGAATCCTAGTGAATTCATGGCTTCCTTGAGCTGGAAAAGAAGTAGGGTTTATGTAAAGAAAAAGTGACCCAAAATGGGCATTCTCGATGAATCGGTGATGTTTAACGCCAAGGCAGGGTAGGTGGCAGGAACCAAACATTCCTATGCTACCAACTCTAATATTGGTAAGTTTATGTGTGTAGCTTCAGATATAGCAGAACTTGAAGTCTCAGCATTATCATGGAGCAAAACGATTAGCAAGATCCTGGTGGAGATGGTCACGTCGGTAGTGTGTGGCCTTCGTACCAGAAGTTAGTGAACTTCTACCTCACTGCTATCCAGCACCTCTTCTAATAAGAAGGTATAGTGCCAGATAGGGGGAAGGTCGTAGGGCTCTGTTCCAATAGTAATGGATTATCAATGTAGCCACTGCACCAGGGTCCTACAATGTTTTTGGTTAACTGTACCTAGCATGCCGGGACAGCCTACCAGATATCATGTGTCTTTACAACACTTGTCTCCAGCTCATAGCTGCAGCACAACCAGGGCCGCCATCAGGAAATTGCTGCCATTACTGGTGTAAGGGGCCTGGTGAGCAGAAGCACAGTGGGGGGCCCAGACTGGGTGAGACATGCTGCTCAGCCTGCACTGTGCAGTCATCTGCCAGCAATGGAACAAACCACTGGTCGCAGCCAAACAGGCTGTCACAGTCCATGAGCTCTGTTCAGGATTCGAACCCAGGACATCTTGCTGCCCAAGTGACAATCATACCACTAGACCAAAGAGGGCATTGTGAGCAGAAGTGTCATGGGCGGGGAGGGAGCCGTCGCTGCTGCGCTCTCGCTGGCGCTCGGGTCCGGCGCTGCTGCTGCTCGGTGGCTCGAGCGGTGGGCCGGATCCGGGGACTCGAGCGGCGCTCCTCGCCCGTGAGTGAAAAGGGTGATTTGGCTTGGGGATTTAGTCCGTGACGCCACCCACGGGTTGTGGTGAGGTTGGATACCACCGCTGCTGTTGACGGGGATCCCAGGAGCGATGGCAGGGAGCAGCTGGGATGTTGTTTCCCCCTCCGTGGGTAGGGGGTTGGTGGTCCCGGGGCCCGGTGAGGTGACGGGGAAGCAGGGCTGGACAAGGTGCAGGGGGCGCTTGAACTGCGCAGCGCGGTGACGGACGGCACGGTAGTACTCACTCATCCACAAACGGATGCAAGTCTCTGGTAAAACAAATGGCTGGATGGACAGGTCCCGCAGCCAGCTGCTGTGGTTTCTCCCGGACGGTTGGTGGTGGCTGCCTTTCCCTGCACCTTTTGTGTGTGTTCGGTCCCGATGGCTTCCCACCGGTAACCCGCTCCCCAGAGTGGATATGCGCCGGAGGAGCCCTTTTGCCCGCAGGCTCTGGCCCTGGGAACTCTAGCTGTGGCGGTAGCTGTATTTCCCTTGTGCTGTTTGGACGGTTGCCTTCAATCGGGTCTTGGCTGTTTGGAAACCCCTGGGGTTCCGGTCACTAACGGATTTGACCTGTTTAACGGCGACTCCAAGCCTGGTCGGGGTCCGCAGGCCCTGCCGGTTTGTGCTGGCTTCACTTCGCTCCCTGGTTCGGTACCGGCGGGCCACCGCCCGTCCCCGGTCCTACGGTTCCGCGTTGATCCGCCTCTCCTGCAGACGGCCACCACCGTCTGCCAACCTTGCTCTTGGTGCCCGGGCCACGTACCCGGACACAGTCAGTTTGCTCCTCTACTATCACTTCACTCCTCACTGTTTCCCTTCCCTCACTTCACTGACTTTCTTTCCCGCCTCCAGGACTGTGAACTCCTCAATGGTTGGGGCCAACTGCCTGGCTCCACCCCACCTGGTGTGGACATCAGCCCCTGGAGGGAGGCAACAAGGATTTGTGTCTGACTGATGTGCCTATCTCGGGGTGGGAGTGTCGTGTTGTAATCCCTGTGACGACCTGGCTAGTCCAGGGCGCCACAGAAGTACAGTGGGGGGTCCCGGACTGGGTGAATCACGTGGCTCAGCCTGCGCTGTGGACTATACAGGCAGGACACTGTATAAACAGACTAGCAAACTGTGTGGCACACTGGGGCCCGTGGTAATTCATTTTCTTTTATTAAGACCCATACTCCTCAATCACAACTGCAACTACTTCCATTGTATGGTCACAGCAGAGGGGGCCGGCAGCGTCTGACATCAGCGACGTCAGACACTACTGGCCCACCCTCTGTAACTATGCTACCGCGCCACCACCCCACAGGTCCTTGCGGCCCATTTCGGTATATGCAGGGGTTGAAAGCCCAAAAGTGATAAGGTGCGCATGCACGCCCTCCCACCCACTCATCTGTGTGATCTCCTATTCCCCCATCCAACCTACTATTCGCCCAGCCGCCGGCCCACCCACCCGCTATTCTTCTTATGTCATTATGCCGAATATCCATCATGCCTCCTATTCATATCTATGGGAGACAATGATGAGGATTGCAGAATGGCAGGTTTTAGGGATTTTGGAAAGCTCATGGGGTGTAGCCTTGTAGTCTCAAGAAGGCCCGAACATCTTGCCAGTATAATACCCTGAAATTTCTGGTGGCGGCCCTGATCACAACTACAGCCCACAATATGCTTGGACCACCCCCAAGGAACGGAGAATCTACGAGGAAAGTTTTCCAATCAGGTGTTCCTCTTGTAAAACTAATAGACTGGTATAGTCAAGGAATTCTGTAAAGTGTAGTTTTGTTTTATTTGTATTTTTCACTAAAAATGGAAAAAGTTAATTTTGAAGTTGAAATCTACAGTAGAATGAAAAAAAAAAAAAAAATGATACAAAAGCCGATGCAATACATATTTTTAAAGTAAGAACGCATAGAAGCGCACGAGCGCCTGTAGAAACTGGCAATAATCCATTTAATCTCGGCCGGCGTTGTAAAGCGTTGTTTTCCTTAGCGCTTGGTGAGCAGTTATGTTCTAGCTGTTTGGGATGTTTTTCACTGTGCATCATTGTTCGCTGGAGATTACTCACACACTGCAGTCATCCTGCCAGAGGTCGGGGAGAAGTCAGCAAGCAGGATTTTATATTGGGTGCTGTGACTACAGGGCCTCTAAGGAAAATTAGAATTTAACGAGAAAATATCGGAATAAAGGTGAAGGATATTTATGAATAAGACACTAAACTTGAAGTTATTATTTAATGTTATTTCAAGGTCAAATATTCCGTATCAATATACAAGGCTCCAAATTATCTGAAAAGATGTAATATTAGACGGGTTCTGCCATAAACTAAACTTATCAGTGTGATTGCTGTTGATTAACTGTTAGGATTCCACCCTGAATTGGGGTATCCTGATGTAAATGTAGGAGTGGTGCGCAATTGTGATCCCCATTCTATTCACTTTCCATTGGCAGTCTCATGCCGTCAATGGTGGAAGACTACACAGCCGCTATGGCATCTGTGATGTGGAGGACCCTGGAGATGATCATCACAGGTCACTACCTGGCGTCAGCCACTGTCACGGGGAATTTACTCACGGACCAGTTCCTAAACTGGCCCTTAGACTGGAGATCCTGAGCTGTCCCTCTTCTCGGAGGTAAGCTTGATGGTAGCCAGGTCCGAGCCCCCAACTTGACCCTGTCTCCAGTCCAAGCCCTGATCTTACTCCCCCCACACTGGGAGTGGGCCAGAAACCCAGTAACAAAATCCCACAGAAAAGATACAGACAAGGGAGAACGTTACCTTGTACACACTGCACTCAAACACAAAGGAGAGACAATATGTGTACAGGGGAATAAGGAAAAAGGGTAGGGAATAAACTCAGGACAGAGGAACGTTCACACCACACAGAAAAGAAACTGTTGTTCACCATGAACTGACAAAAATTGAGCCAGGGATCACTGATGCTATCTTCGGCGGTCTCCTACTACACTCCCCCAACCTAAAATAGGAAGGAGCAGCTGTGGATGGTAATCAGCAACCTGGCTCTCAGACGAGTTGCACACTGCTTCAAAAAAGGATTTACTCCTGCATGGCTGGGAGCAGTGAAACAACTCAGCCGACGCCCAGCAGTGTTGAGCACTTAAGAGAGACCAGGTTGCCTGTCGGACTATGCAATGTGAACAGAGTCTGACGCCATAGTAGTAATCCATGTGTGTGGATTCGGACGGTGCATGACAGCTACATCGCTCAACATCCAATGTATGTATGGCAGAACTCAAAAAACTGTTGTATGAAGCAAGTTCAAATGCACTGAGCCCACTCCATACCTTGATCTTCAGTTAAAGGGGGTCTCTTACCACAAAATGCCTTTTAGGCTAACTTTATAGTGATATAGGTGACTTCACACCTATGACGTGCCTTTGTTTTGGACAATCCCTACCTTTAAGACAATAAACTAAATACAAGGTGCCTCCCATCCTGGAAATCCTAGAGATCAGCTGTCATCTATGGTGACTTAGTGTTCAGTTTGATCACATGCTGTGGGGAGCCAGTCACATTTGCTCCCATCCTATATAAGTATGCTGGCTAGACACTTGCTTTAATGCCAGCTATAGCTTTTCTATACTGGTATAGTGAGGTGTTGAGATCCAGACTTACTGATGATTGTAGTACTTTATTACTGTGAGGAGTTGTCATCTTTGGTGAATAAGTGTTCAGTTTCCTTGCAGCACCTCCAGGAATTTCATTTTGTCCATTCAAATCAATGGTTTGTCTATGTAAAATTGTCACTAGGAGGTTTTTACAATTAACGCTGACTGTCCTGGAGGCGTCAGGATCTGTGGAGACTACAGAGTCTGGCACTCTGCTTGCTTACTTCTCTGATGTGTGTGATCAGCGTTGGTAGACTCAGGCATCGACCCATAGATTTATAGTTCATAGGCAGGATAGCAAATGTTAATCTCTGCTAAGCTGCTTGTTAGATCCTGTGATCACATGCTGTGGTGGAGCCAGTCATATTCGCTCCCCTTCTATATATGCTGGCTGGACACTTGCTTTAATGCCAGCTATAGTTTCTCTATACTTGTCTGGTGAGGTGGTGAAATCCAGACTTACATGTGATTGTAGGACTTTATTGCTGTGAGCGGTTGTTAACCCTTGTTGTCCTTGTGTTGCTGCCTTACTGCACTTGCTTTTCTCCTTAGTCTCTTATTGTTTGTTCTTGTGAGTTTGCAGTGTGTCTGAATTTTGGTTTTCCCCTGGTCTGTCTTTATCTGTGTTGCTATCACACGCCTGCCCCTTCATTCCCTGGGTGGGAAGAGAACAGATTAGATCTGACCAAGAGACTAGCCAGGCACGGGATTCCAGCATCTCCACCATCAAGGTTAATCTGTAGGTTAGGGATAGCCTAGGGTCCTCTAGCATGAGGGACAATATAGGAGCCCCCTGTCCCTCACTATTGACAAATACACACAGATGTATCTCGTCTTCTGGAGAGAGATGATAATCTTTGCCACGGTTTCTGTAAGTTTAGAGCCCCATCTCCCCCACAATGCAATAATTCAGAACAGTTTGAAATTGATTAATTAAACCAAAGAAAACTTACACAGTATTTTCTTTATAAAATTGAAAATTTTATATACAGGCACAAAACAATTAAGAAGACAGAAGTACGTTGAGTTACCTGCATGTTGTATGAGAGCTTTGCAGTGTCCCCGTTGTACTTCATGGTCACTGAATCCATGCAGGTCTGACCATTCGATGACACGCATTCACCATTCTGAAGGACGACTTCCAGATTGTTTTTTGGGTCATTAAACAACACATAGGAGCAATTACCGAGGAGTTTAAAATTAAGTCCATCAAAAGTGACAATGTGTCGGCTGGAACTTCCCTTACAAATACCTGAGGAAGGAATGAGAAGGTGCAATTGTATCTATTGTGAAATATTTTGGGTACCTGTATCTTAAAAAATTCTTCGAGCATCGTATTTTCTCCTCTCCTTTGAAGAAAGTTGATCATCGATCCTTCGAATAAAGCTCTGAAATACCCAGATAGAATGAAGCGCCACAGCCCCTTTCATTATCGGATTCTCGGGTAGTCCCACTGACAAATGAAGGATCACTGCGCTACGCTAACAGGTCAACTTAGAGACACGTTAATAAGATTGTCAGGGAACTCAGCGGATTGACTCCTACCGATCACCTCTCCAGAGGAATATCCCTTTAAAGAGAACCTTTCATCTCCAAAAATACTATTTAACTGCAGATATGGGGATTGGTAAATATTTAAACCTCATGTAGCTGGATTACTGACACAGCGGCTACACGGAGAAAAAGAACTTATATCCTCCCTGTAACCTCTTGCTTAAAGTCAATGGGGCGGTGAATGAAGAGGTTACAGTCACCGCTCAATATACATTGAGCATGCTGTAATCACTCACTGGAACATTGATTGACAGCTGACTTTGCAGTGCCCTCCATGTGTAGTGAGCGGTGACTGTAACCGATACATGCACCACCCCAATTACTCAAATCAAGCCGGTGTAGGGGCAGCGAGTGGGATTAATGGACCCACTGGACTACAGGTGAAACCCAGGCTTACCCTTTAGTAGGAGAGGCTTAACTCAGCACCCACCACAAGGCGGACACCAGGTACCACTCCCAGGGAAGTGACCGGGACTGTGGCAGCTGACCCCAGGACAGGAGACAGACTCAGGTACGGACACAGGTGCAGGCAGGTACAGGAGAGATGAACAGGGAGGTGGCTACGGACAGGTATTTTGGGCCCATCAGAGACAGATAGGTATGGGAAGGCAGGTACAGGGTGTCGGACACAGGGATAACGGCACAGGAGCACAGGAACCTGACAATTAGCTATCAGCAGACTGGTATACTAACTAACTGAAGGTTTTGCGCAGGCACCTCCCCTAATGGGAGAGTAGCTTAAATACACAGTGCCTCTCAGCCTTAGAAATTAGATGCTGGACCTTTAATAGGAGGGCCGGTGTGCGTGCGTGCATCTTAGATGCACTGCTAGGAACTCTGCGCTGCATGTACAAGGCTCAGGAGGGGAGGGAAGCAGCAGCACACGTGGATGGCTGGGGAAGTGTGGGGGAGGACGCGATCCGGCTGAGGCAGTGAGCAAGTCTGTGTCCCTGTATAGATGTCAGCGCTACACAAGCAGCTACAGGGAAGATTTAATTTCATTTTGTCCCTGTAGCTGCTGCTCCAGTAAGGCAGCCAGGCAGGATTTTAATGCCATTTGCCTGTATGTAGATCAACCCCATATCTGCAGGTAAATGTTGTTTTGAGCATGATAGGCTCCGTTTAAAAAGCATATTCATTTTCACCGCAAATTTTTTCCATTGCTCTAGTGCAACTGCAATAAAATAAAGAAACTGCGTAAATAGTCTTCACTACAAATCTCCTACCATTATCTGTATACAGCTCCAATGCAGACCTACAGTAAGTATCTCGATGTCTACACCTTACAACACATCTTGTGTATGATACTGCAGTCACTTCTTGCTCTACTTTCTCTTCCCCTTTTCTACTATTTTTAGGTTAGAAGTAAGCAATGGTCGAAAGGGAGTAGCACCTGTCTGCCAATTTTCTGTCCTGTTCTAGCAACCATATTGTCTAAAAGTTACAGAAAGAGCGGCCAGTTTGGTTGACACTTTTTCAATTATCAAATCAATAAGTTACTGAAAAGGTAATTTATTTGTAAAATTAACATTTTTAAACTTTTGGGTGGTGGAAGCCTCTTTAACAAATGGCTTACGATTGAAAAATGGAAATGCAGCACTTACATGGGCACACCCATCGACATCCGCACCTCTCCTTAATCTTTATGGCCGGTAGATCGTTGTCACACATTGGTTGTGGTATCTTCGTACAGTCCACTCCGATGTTGCTTAGTTTGGTTATGCCGCCTTCCAGACATGTGACTTTGTGACATGAGTCTTGTAACATCCAAGTATCTCCGGTCTACGTGAAGAAAAGCAGTGAAGACTCAAGTGAATGGACCTTTGTAGTAAATACAACACATGACTAGATCGGGAATGGCCAATGAGCCATCAGTGTAGTCTAACCTCCAGAACAGAAATATCCTGCCCGTAAAACTCTGTGTTCCCGTGGTCTTAATACATGTCCCACAACCAATTAAAGTTGTCTCTGGTGGACATGCTAAAGTATGTTCAAGAACTGTACCGATTCTCCTGCCCTGTAACCTACAATCCACTATGTGGGTGGTTCCTCCTCATCTGCCTTCTGTCAGCATCAGAGGAGCCAGAAATTGATTTCTGTCATCTTCCAGCATGTCAAGGCCCTGCCATTGTCCAATGGTGTGATTGCCCTGAACTCAATGCCGTCTTCTCTGTTTCACCTACATGCTTCCTGTACAGAGGCAAAGACCACCTCCATTTCCTTTAGAGAGACATAGACCCACCCCCACTTCCTGTAGAGAGACATAAACCCACCCCCATTTCCTGTAGAGAGACATAGACCCACTTCTTGTATAGAGACATAGACCCACCACCACTTCCTGTAGAGAGACATAAACCCACCCCCACTTTCTGATGGTAGGCAAAGATCTTCCTCCATTTCCTGTAGAGACATTGACCCATTCTTATTACCTGTAGAAAGACAAAGACCCACCCCTACTTCATGTAGAGACAAAGACCTGTCCCCACATCTTGTAGAGAGACAAAGAGATGCCCCCACTTTTTGTATAAAGGCAAACATCCACCCCCACCTTTTGTAGAGACAAAGACCTGTCTCTCCCTCTAGTAGAGATAAAGATCCGCCCCACTTCGTATAGAGAAACATAGACCCACCCCCACTTCCTGATGATAGGCAAAGATCTTCCCTCACTTCCTGTAAAGACAAAGACCCACCTCTACTTCCTGTAGAGAGACAAAGACTAGCCCCCATTTCCTGTAGTTAGGGAAAGATCTTCCCTGACTTCCTGTAGAGACAAAGACCCGCCCCCACTTCCTGTAGAGAGACAAACACCCACCCCCACTTCCTGCAGAGACAAAGACCCGCCCCCACCTCCTGTAGAGAGACAAAGACTCACCACCACTTCCTGTAGAGAGACAGAGACCCGCCTCCACTTCCGGTAGAGAGACAAAGGCCCGCCCCCACTTCCTGTAGAGAGACAAACACCCACCCTCACTTCCTGCAGAGAGACAAAGACCCGCCCCACCTCCTGAAAACACCACAACCAAGAAAAAAGGGAGTCTCTGATGCAATAGTATATTTTTTTGCAAAAAATTAGCAATATTCACTTTATTATAATTAAAGAAACATAGTACAAAAATTGATCTCATAAAAAGCACATACAAGGTCACAGGCAATAACTCATAGTCCAGGATAAACAGGTTCACACAGAGATATGCTCAAATTATTTTTATGTATATTTTTTAGGATAACCTACACAAATTCTGGTCTCATTATTTTTAGCACTTATTGACTGGATCCATTCTTCCAGTCATATTATGTCAAAATTAATTAAGATCTGCTCTATATATTGAAAGATGACTGTTATATTTACTTTTCCTCAAGAGGATATGTAGGGGTTAATCCTCCATTTTATTTAGCCTCTTCCAAATAGAGCAGAGGAACATCAAAGGGTGGGTGCGCACTTGTGTGTGCCATTGAACCTGACTGCAATTGAAATCTTCACTAGATTGAATCTCTGGATCAAGAAAAATACCGCAGCTAAATAGCTGTCAGTCAGGTACATATACCAAGTAAGAAGTTATGCATCTATGCAAAATTTTTTTTTTTTTTTCCTCACTCAGGCACACACAAATGCATTTTTCTCATGATAAGGTGAATTGTATATAACCTGTTATATTTAATATACAAACACCACCCCTATTAGTGAGAGCCCATAAAATCAATGAAAGTTAATCATTTTAAATTACCCATTTTTACTTGAGCAGCTTCTGAGTGTGACCTCTTATGCCTCCAATGCGCATTTCACCAAAGCTTCATCAGGGAATGGCCCGCCCCCACCTCCTGTAGAGAGACAAAGACTCACCTCCACTTCCTGTAGAGAGACAAAGACCCGCCTCCACTTCCTATAGAGAGACAAAGACCCACCCCCACTTCCGGTAGAGAGACAAAGACCCGGCCCCACTTCCTGTAGAGAGACAAAGACCCGGCCCCACTTCCTGTAGAGACAAAGACCCACCCCCACTTCTTGTAGAGACAAAGACCAGCCCCCACATCTTGTAGAGACAAAGACCTGCCCCCACTTCCTGTAGAGACAAAGACCTGCCCCCACTTCCTGTAGAGACAAAGACCCGACCCCACCTCCTGTAGAGAGACAAAGACTCACCTCCACTTCCTGTAGAGAGACAAAGACCTACCCCCACTTCCTGTAGAGAGACAAAGACCCACCCCCACTTCCTGTAGAGAGGGAAAGACCCGCCCCCACTTCCTGTAGAGAGACAAAGACCAGCCCCCACTTCCTGTAGAGAGACAAAAACTCACCTCCACTTCCTGTAGAGAGACAAAGACCCGCCTCCACTTCCTGTAGAGAGACAAAGACCCACCCCCACTTCCTGTAGAGACAAAGACGAGCCCCTAGATCTTGTAAAGACAAAGACCAGCCCCCACATCTTGTAGAGACAAAGACCAGCCCCCACATCTTGTAGAGACAAAGACCAGCCCCCACATCTTGTAGAAACAAAGACCTGCCCCCACCTCCTGTAGAGAGACAAAGACTCACCTCCACTTCCTGTAGAGAGACAAAGACCTACCCCCACTTCCTGTAGAGAGACAAAGACCCACCCCCACTTCCTGTAGAGAGGGAAAGACCCGCCCCCACTTCCTGTAGAGAGACAAAGACCAGCCCCCACTTCCTGTAGAGAGACAAAAACTCACCTCCACTTCCTGTAGAGAGACAAAGACCCGCCTCCACTTCCTGTAGAGAGACAAAGACCCACCCCCACTTCCTGTAGAGACAAAGACGAGCCCCTAGATCTTGTAAAGACAAAGACCAGCCCCCACATCTTGTAGAGACAAAGACCAGCCCCCACATCTTGTAGAAACAAAGACCTGCCCCCACTTCCTGTAGAGACAAAGACCTGTCTCCACTTTCTGTAAAGAGACAAAGACCTGCCCTACACTTCCTGTAATCTCTTTAGATGTCTCTGCTGATTACAAAAGCAGAAGGCGACATCTAGTGGCCGGTCCTTGTGAGTGAGTTTTACTAATCACAAAATAATAATTTTTACTTTAAATGATTTGTAGATTATTTATCACAATATCTACCAAATGAGACGAGCTTGTGGCCATTTTAGATGCCATGATAAAGTGGACATGTAATTTTACTCCTGTCCGTCTCTTGTCCTTACTATACTATATTCAAATCACTGAGGGGAGGGGGCAAAAAAAAGCAAAATTGTTGGAATCCCTTCACATACACAGGAGTCACTACTTACTTACTGATAATTATCAATAATTAGTGACTCCTATGTATTTAAAGGGATTCCGACAATTCTATATAATTTGTATATTTATATTATAATCATTATACAAAAAAAATATGTAAAATAAAGCTTGCATTCAGCCATATATATAATGCAAAATCAAGATGAAAATGAAAGAACCTGGATTGTTGGATTATGCAGAAAGACATGGACTTTTTGTACTCTTTGCCTTTGTTTCTGTACCTTGTAGTGAAGGTGGGCAGGTAAATGCCACCCCCGGACTCATATGAATCATCAGGGGGAGTGTATATAGTAAATAGTTTCTGTATTGTGTCCGCCTAAGACAAACAGAATATTTACCTGTCTAATCTAGTCAAAAATATTTCATGTCAGTATTTCTTTTTAGACGTCACGCATGGGGCCGCTTAGAGATTTACAGCTCAAGGTTGTGCCCAACGATTTCATTCTCACTTATACAAGTGGAACATGGAGCTCCATATATCGCCACTTACTGGAGGGTAGCCGCCCCAAAATGTGGAACTAATCTGAACTCATTTTGGGTGGGCACTGGCTTTGATTGGAGACCAGTTGAGTATGGTTTTATTGCCAATGCTCAAAGTGAAAACAAAATATGCATGTAAATTAGCTCCCAAAAGGAAAGAAAACTCACTAGTGCTACCTATAGTAGGTAGCTACCCAATAAGTCTATTTTTTACACTTTAAGAGGACCACCCACCAGGATTTTCCTATATAAACTAAAGCCAGTGCTATACTGGCGGTATCATGCTGATTCTATACCACTGATTCTATACAGCATGGGAGGAATAGAGCTATCCAAAAGCATGTGTGAAAAAGACTTAGGTATACTAATAGATCACAGACTGAACATGAGTCAACAGTGTGATGCAGCAGCAAAAAAGGCAAACACCATTCTAGGATGTATTAACAGAAGCATACAGTCTAGATCACGTGAAGTCATTATCCCCCTTTACTCCTCTTTGGTCAGATCTCATCTGGAATACTGTGTCCAGTTCTGGGCACCACATTTTAAAAAAGACATCAACAAACTGGAGCAAGTTCAGAGAAGAGTGACCAGAATGGTGACTGGACTGCAAACCATGTCCTATGAAAAACGGTTACAGGATTTAGGATTGTTTAGCTTGCAAAAGAGAAGACTGAGAGGAGACGTAATAGCTGTCTACAAATATCTTAAAGGCTGTCACACTGTAGAGGGATCAGTTTTATTCTCATTTTCACAAGGAAAGACTAGAAGCAATGAAACTGATGGGGAGGAGACACAGATTAGATCTTAGAAAAAACTTTTTGACAGTGAGGGTGATCAACGAGTGGAACAGTCTGCCACCAGAGGTTGTGAGTTCTCCTTCAATGGAAGTCTTTAAAAAGAGGTTCGACGGATATCGGTCTGGGATGATTTAGTGAATCCTACTTTGAGCAGGGGGTTGGACCAAATGACCCAAGAGGTCCATTCCAATTCTAACATTCTATGATTCTATGATTCTATACATACCTTTAGTTGTGAGATCGGATGTATAGTTTATGAAATACAGGCAAGTAAAGTTTGTGAAATGCATTGTTATTTGATTGATAGGTGCAACGGAATATCTAATAGGTGGGTCGGGTTTTGCTAATTATTCCCACCCATGTCGTCTGCCTGTCTGTCTTTCCTCCCCCTGTCTCTGTTAATACAGAGGGATAAGGACAGGCAGGCAGACAGGGGCAGGAATAACTAGCAAAACCCAACCCACCTATTAGATATTCCGTTGCACCTATCAATCAAGTAACAGTGCATTTCACAAATTTTACTTGAATATATTTCAGAAACTATACATCCGATCTCACAATTAAAGGTATATATAGAATCAGCATGATAGTGCCAGTATAGCACTTGGTTCAATTTATATAGGAAAATCCTGGTGGTTGGTCCTCTTAAAGAGCCCTGATGGGATAGCTAATAGCCATGGTTATGTCAAAAGTTAGACATTGGCTACTTCCAATGATAAAGAGATATTTTTTTCACCATGGAGTATTACCAATAACTCTCCATGCTCAACTGGTCCCCTTAAAGGGAATCTGCCAGCAAGTTTTTGCTATGTAATTTGACAGCACTATGATGTAGAGCAGGGGTGGGGAACCTCCGGCCCGCGGGCCGTATACGGCCCGTGACGACTTTTTATGCGGCCCCCGGGCACATTCCCGGGGACCATTGTGCTTTGGTGGCAGCCGCGCTTTTCCCGGCTGCCGGCCCTTTAAATCCCACAGCCTGATGCCCTGTGGGTAGATGCTAGAATGTACGGGCTCTCTCCAGATCCTGACTTCCAGGACCTGACTGCAGCCCATACATTCTAGGCTTATCCCCGGCATGTGTGCTCTGGTGGGCGGGTAAGCAGCACGCTGCGATAAAGTCACACAGAAGAGCTGCAGCAGGTTTACCAGCCTCCCGGACCTGCTGTGTGTGTGTGTGAGACTCTCCCTCCCCCTCACTGCGAGTACTCAACCCATCGCTGCCCCCCCCCCCCCCCGTTCAGTGCTGTGTACACCCTCGTACTGTGTGTACCCCCCAATGCTGTATGTACCCCCCAATGCTGTGTGTACCCCCTCGTGCTGTATGTACCCCCCAATGCTGTGTACCCCCTTGTGCAGTGTGTACCCCCTAGTACAGTGTGTACCCCCTAGTACAGTGAGTACCCCCTAATGCTGTGTGTACCCCCTAATGCTGTGTGTACCCCTTAATGCTGTGTGTACCCCTTAATGCTGTGTGTACCCCCTCATGCTGTGTACCCCCTCGTGCTGTGTGTACCCCCTCATGCTGTGTACCTCCTAGTACAGTGTGTACCCCCCAGGTGCTGTGTGTACCCCCAGGTGCTGTGTGTACCCCCTAGTGCTGTGTACACCCCAGTGCTGTGTGTACCCCCTCGTGCTATGTGCCCCCTAGTGCAGTGTGTACCACCTAGTGCAGCGAGTACCCCCTAGTACAGTGAGTACCCCTTAATGCTGTGTGTACCCCTTAATGCTGTGTGTACCCCCTAATGCTGTGTACCCCTTAATGCTGTGTGTACCCCCTCGTGCTGTGTACCCCCTCGTGCTGTGTACCCCCTCGTGCTGTGTGTACCCCCTCATGCTGTGTACCTCTTAGTACAGTGTGTACCCCCCAGTGCTGTGTACCCCCAGGTGCTGTGTGTACCCCCTAGTGCTGTGTGTACCCCCTAATGCTGTGTACACCCCAGTGCTGTGTACCCCCTCAGCGCGGTGTAACCCCTCACTGCTGTCCGTGCCCCCCCTAGTGCTGTCTGTACCCCCTGGGTGATGTCTATGCCCCCACACCAGTGCTGTCCGCACCACCTAATGCTGTCCATGCTGCCACCAGTGCTGTCCATGCCACGGTGAGTGCTGCCTGTGTCCCCCTTATGCTGTCCATGCTCCCCAGTGCTGTGTGCCACCCCTCAGTGCTCTTAACTCGCTACTGCTGTCTGTACCCTCCCACTGCTTTCTATGCTCCCCAGTCCGTGCTCTCCTATTGATGTCTATGTTCCCCCAGACCTGTCTGTCTCCCTAATGCTGCCACCCAGTGCAGTCCGTGCTGCCACCCAGTGCAGTGCGTGCTGCCACCCAGTGCAGTGCGTGCTGCCACCCAGTGCAGTGCGTGCTGCCACCCAGTGCAGTGCGTGCTGCCACCCAGTGCTGTGCGTGCTGCCACCCAGTGCTGTGCGTGTCCCCAGTCATGTCTGTGCCACCGCCAGGGCTGTCCATGCCCCCTACTGATGTATATGCCCCAGCCCCTCCTGTGATGTATATGCCCCAGCTCCTCCTGTGATGTATATGCCCCAGCCCCTCCTGTGATGTATATGCCCCAGCCCCTCCTGTGATGTATATGCCCCAGCCCCTTCTGTGATGTATATGCCTCAGCCCCTCCTGTGATGTATATGCCCCAGCCCCTCCTGTGATGTATATGCCCCAGCCCCTCCTGTGATGTATATGCCCCAGCCCCTCCTGTGATGTATATGCCCCAGCCCCTCCTGTGATGTATATGCCCCAGCCCCTCCTGTGATGTATATGCCCCAGCCCCTCCTGTGATGTATATGCCCCAGCCCCTTCTGTGATGTATATGCCCCAGCCCCTCCTGTGATGTATATGCCCCAGCCCCTCCTGTGATGTATATGCCCCAGCCCCTCCTGTGATGTATATGCCCCAGCCCCTCCTGTGATGTGTACTCCCAGTGTCTCCTGTAATTTATGCGCCCTGGCCCCTCCTGTGATGTGTATGCCCCCAGCATCTCCAGACAGAGACAAACCTGGAAAAGCAGCTGTGAGAAACAAGATGATCAATATCACCGAACATTACAATTGCACCAAAGAGAAGCAGCTCCGGCCACCACAATAGGGGTGAGTTAATCGTTTGACCAAATATAGCAGGGTTATTTTTCAGGTTGATAATGTTGTGCGGCCCCCAAAGGTTAGTAGGAAATTCCAAATGGCCCCCGGCAGTAAAAAGGTTCCCCACCCCTGATGTAGAGGCTGACAGCCTGATTCCAGCGATGTGTCACTTAACTGGGCTGTGTTTTGCTGTTTCAATACAATCAATGTTTTATCAGCAGGAGTTTATCACTACAAGACTAAATGTCTCATGCCTCCTGGTCCAACCACACCCCCACCTGTATATAAAAAGCAGCCAATCAGTGGTGTGGGCGGGGTTATACACATTTCAGCATTCCGATCTCTGCCAGATCTGCAGCATATAAAACAGTGATACTAACAAAACTGCTGCACCCAGTAAACTAAGTGATACATTGCTGGAATCAGGCTTTTAGCTCCTACATCATGCTGCTCTCAGGTTACATAGCAAAAAACCTTCTGATGGATTCCCTTTACTAAGAGCCAGTACAATCCACCGAAAATTAGTTTAGGTTAGGTAAAATGTTTTGAGCCTGTCAATATTATTAAGAAAAGGGATGTATTGTCTACTAGACGCTCTATAGGGGATTATGCAAATAATTCCCTGACAACATGACACTCATGAGAAAGGAGATGTATGATCACTTTACACTGGATAAATTAGTTGTTAGGTATATAGTGGGGCCTTATACGGCATATGTCGGCCCCATGTTAGGTATATAGTGGAGCCCTTTACGGCCTATGTCACCACCAAGGTAGGTATGTAGAGGGGCCATATATGGCATATGTCGGCCCCATGGTAGGTATATAGTGGGGCTCTATACAGCCTATGTCGCCCCCATGGTAGGTATATAGTGGGGCTCTATACGGCCTATGTCGCCTCCAGGGTAAGTATATAGTGGGGCTGTATACGGCCTATGTCGGCCACATGGTAGGTATATAGTGGAGCCCTATACGGCCTATGTCACCCCCATGGTAGGTATATAATGGGGCCATATACGGCGTATGTCGGCCGCCTGGTAGGTATGCAGTGGGGCCATATATGGGGTATATCAGCCCCATGGTAGGTATGTAGTGGGGCCATATACAGCGTATATCAGCCCCATGGTAGGTCTGTAGTGGGGCCATATACGGCATATGTCAGATCCATGGTAGGTATGTAGTGGGGCCATATACGGCAAATATCAGCCCCATGGTAGGTCTATAGTGGGGCCATATACGGCGTATGTCAGATCCATGGTAGGTATGTAGTGGGGCCATATACGGTGTATATCAGCCCCATGGTAGGTCTGTAGTGGGGCCATATACGGCGTATGTCAGCCCCAAGGTAGGTATGTAGTGGGGCCATATATGGCGTATGTCAGCCCCATGGTAGGTCTGTAGTGGGGCCAAATATGGCGTATGTCAGCCCCATGGTAGGTATGTAGTGGGGCCATATACAGCCTATGTCAGATCCATGGTAGGTATATAGTGGGGCCATATACGGCGTATGTCAGCCCCATGGTAGGTCTGTAGTGGGGCCATATACAGCGTAGGTCGGCCCCATGGGAATGCTGTGATGAGCTTGGTTGTATTTCATTAGAGATGTGTACAGCCGGTGACAGTATATTAGGTAGGCCCCAATCATTCATCACCGTGTATTTCTGAGAAAACCTCCTCTTCAAATAGGCAATTAGTCGTCATAAATACTTATTATAAAATGTTATATAAACCTATGAAAATGAACCATAAATACCTTTCTTGGATTTCCACCCTCGTCAATGCAAACTTTAATATAATCTGAAAGAGAAAATCAGCGAGGACATTTGCACGATTAATCAGCTTTATAAATAAATTGGAGAATTACAGGGAAAAATGGTATATTTAATAGAAGGGCCTGAACTGGACAATAACCTGGATAGCGCTATGGCATTAAAACCGATAACTTAACATAAGGAAAACATTTAAACTTTCCACTTTTCTTATGAGATCAGTAGTTGGATTTTTTTTTGTATCGTATACACCAATAAGTTTATTGCTTATATGGTGGATGTGTGGCACCCCTGAGGCTTCAGGGGCCACAGGGTACTGCACCTCACCCGAGGTGCAGTATTCATCGTGGATACGGAGGAGGTTGTCACCGGTAACCACCACAACCACACTCAACCAACACATAACATGGGGGTTCTGTTACTGGGACCGGGCTAGGGGTGGCCATCATGAGGAATAGGACCTCATGCCCACTAGTGTATGAACCCGGGAGGCATGGAATCCACTTGGGATGTTAGGAGCCATCCTACACTCAGTAGGCAGTCAGCACCGCACAGTGTCCATGTGTGGTCGCACTTAGGAGGAGTGGAGCAGGCAGAAAACGAACAGTTTGGGGCCTGTGGTCTGGAGCTGCAGCCTCGACCCGGGTTCTTAGGAAGAAAGGGGATCCCAGGGTTCGCAGGGAGTGCAGCAGGTGTCCGTAACCCGTTCCACGGTCCAGGACTGGGGTGGAGGGTGTCCATCAACAGGAGACTAACAGAAGGGACCGCCGGTCACGACCTCTGAAGTATCCGGGATCGGCTGGATCCCATCACAGCAGGAATCATCACTTCCAACATCAGTGTGTGACCAGTGAGTAAAAGACCTTGAACTGCACCATCTGTGTCATCCTGTTACTGCCGGCGCCCTCAACATCGCGCCACAGCGCTATGAGCATCTGAGAGACTACTACCACCAACATCCTCCCTGGGGCATAGCTCAGCCTGTGGAGAGCCGTACCATCCGAGCTGTGTAGTCATCCGCCCCAGCAGAGAGAAGCGATCCCGCAGCTGCGGCTGATATTGGCCGCACACCACAGGTGGTGTCACGAACAACTACTCCCATCATCCCCATCCCCGTCTTTTATTGACCCCGCCTGGGTCACGGAACTGGGCAAGGGGTCCCAGCAGCAGAGAAGCACCGCGGCCCGGTGACGAGTAACCCCCCGACCCTGTTGGCGCGTTAAATGGGTCATCCAAAAATAACCAATCTACTGTATATATAAAAAAAATCCTTAAATTTTCACACTGGTCACTGGGCCTCATGCTAAACTAATACTTCCTGTACTTGAAAGACTTCTCAGCAGTCTCATTATCATCACAGACTGGACTACAATGACTGATAACACCCATATACAGTAGAGAACGCAGTATCCACCATTCACAATAGGTGATGTCACAGCTCACCCCCTCCTCCTCTACAATGACTGATAACACCTCTATATACAGTAGAGAACACAGTATTCACCATTCACAACAGGTGATGCCACCAGGTGTATAAGGATTGTGGTCACAGAGGACTGGGCCCAGATGCGGACATATATTCCAGGATGGGGGACATATATACCAGAAAGGGGGCTAGGATGGGTGATATATTTACCACGATGGAGACATACTTGCCAGGTAGGGGCCCAGGATGGGGGACATTGGTACGGGATGGGGGACATTACTACATAATAAAGGAGGAGGGGGAAAAAACATGTCTTTACAGGATTTCGAGCACTAGCGCTATAAAGGCATATACATCTGACTAACATGCAAAGTGGGGAGGGGCTTAGGTCCAAATTTTGCACTGGGGCCAATCGAACTCTAGTTATGCCACTGGATGTCATTTCCTTTCTGTACAACGACTGATAACATTTCTATATATATTAGATAACACAGGAATCCCCACTCACAAAAGGTGATGTCACAGCTCACCTCCTCCTCCTCCTCTACAATGACCTCAGAGCATGCTTAGATTTGTTGCTCAAAGGGCTTCTATACAAAAGATAAAGATGAAGTCTGTCTATGGATGATAAAGTCCATGTGCCAAACAGGAAGTTGGGGTCTTAAATTAGGCCTAGTGGCCAGTGTAAAAATTACAAGATTTTTTTTATATATATATATATATATATATATATATATATATATATATATATATACAGCTACAGTATATAGTATTGATAGATGATAAATAATAGATAGATGATAGATAGATAGATAGATACAGTGCTGGCCAAAAGTATTGGCACCTCTGCAATTCTGTCAGATAATACTCAGTTTCTTCCTGAAAATGATTGCAATCACAAATTCTTTGGTATTATTATCTTCATTTAATTTGTCTTCAATGAAAATAAATAAAAAAAATTGTCATAAAGCCAAATTGGATCTAATTCCACACCAAACATAAAAAAGGGGGTGGAGAAAAGTATTGGCACTGTTTGAAAAATCATATGATGCTTCTCTAATTTGTGTAATTAACAGCGCCTGTAACTTACCTGTGGCACCTAACAGGTGTTGGCAATAACTAAATCACACTTGCAGCCAGTTGACATAGATTAAAGTTGACTCAGCCTCTGTCCTGTGTCCTTGTGTGTACCACATTGAGCATGGAGAAAAGAAAGAAGAACAAAGAACTGTCTGAGGACTTGAGACTCCAAATTGTGAGGAAGCATGAGCAATCTCAAGGCTACAAGTCCATCTCCAAAGACCTGAAAGTTCCTGTGTCTACGGTGCGCAGTGTCATCAAGAAGTGTAAAGCCCATGGCACTGTGGCTAACCTCCCTAGATGTGGAAGGAAAAGAAAAATTGAAGAGAGATTTCAACGCAAGATTGTGCGGATGGTGGATAAAGAACCTTGACTAACATCCAAATAAGTTCAAGCTGCCCTGCAGTCCGAGGGTACAACAGTGTCAACCCGTACTATCCGTCGGCGTCTGAATGAAAAGGGACGGTATGGTAGGATACCCAGGAAGACCCCACTTCTTACCTCGAGACATAAAAAAGCCAGGCTGGAGTTTGCCAAAACTTACCTAAGAAAGTCTAAAACGTTTTGGAAGAATGTTCTCTGGTCAGATGAGACAAAAGTAGAGCTTTTTGGGAAAAGCCATCAACACAGAGTTTACAGGAAAAAAAAAAAAAAAGAGGCATTCAAAGAAAAGAACATGGTCCCTACAGTCAAACATGGCGGAGGTTCTCTGATGTTTTGGGGTTGCTTTGCTGCCTCTGGCACTGGACTGCTTGACCGTGTGCATGGCATTATGAAGTCTGAAGACTACCAACAAATTTTGCAGCATAATGTAGGGCCCAATGTGAGAAAGCTGGGTCTCCCTCAGAGGTCATGGGTCTTCCAGCAGGACAATGACACAAAACACACTTCAAAAAGCACTAGAAAATGGTTTGAGAGAAAGCCCTGGAGACTACTAAAGTGGCCAGCAATGAGTCCAGACCTGAACCCCATAGAAGACCTGTGGAGAGATCTCACAATGGCAGTTTGGAGAAGGCCCCCTTCAAATCTCAGGGACCTGGAGCAGTTTCCCAAAGAAGAATGGTCTAAAATTCCAGCAGAGCATTGTAAGAAACTCATTGATGGTTACCGGAAGCGGTTGTTCGCCGTTATTTTGGCTAAAGGTTGTGCAACCAAGTATTAGGCTAAGGATGCCAATACTTTTGTCTGGCCCATTTTTGGAGTTTTGTGTGAAATGATCAATGATTTGATTTTTGTTTCATTCTCTTTTGTGTTTTTTCATTGCAAGCAAAATAAATGAAGATAATAATACCAAAGAATCTGTGATTGCAATCATTTTCAGGAAGAAACTGAGTATTATCTGACAGAATTGCAGGGGTTCCAATACTTTTGGCCAGCACTGTAGATAGATAGATAGATAGAGAGATAGATAGATAGATAGATAGATAGATAGATAGATAGATAGATAGATAGATAGATAGATAGATAGAGGGATAGATAGATTGATTCCTTTAATATTTACACATTTATTGATAATGAGTACGTATTCACCAATGCAGAGTTTGTTGATGAAGTCATCCCGTAATAACAGCATGGTTGGCAAATCATCAAAAAGTTGCACTTTTGTGATCTTATGGTTTCCAGACGGCCCAGCAAGCGTTACCAGTTCATCATCCTCATACCTGGATCCAACACCGATTGGAAAAACTGATACCACTGAAATACAAATGAAGAGTGTTTTATAAAAACATATGAGTGGGTTTCAATGTACAACATCTAACTGTATGCCCTTCACAAATCAATTGCCAAGAGCATAAGATGCAGAAATTAATATGTAATGTGTGTAAACAATTTTTTTTATGAAAACATTCAGTATATGACATTGCAATTACATGTAAACCCTCTAAATCTATTGATTGGCTAACTACAATAAAGTCCCACCCCTAAGGAGTCTGGATAAGCTGTTTCTCAAAAGAAGCCATTGTGATCAACTACTAGCCATAGCTCATGGATCTGAAACCCTTTGAAATTGGCTAATACTGCTGAGGATAGCACTGGCCGGCCCCATATTTCATTATGATATCACACAGTGCACATAAAACAGTGTCCATTGTGTCTATTGGCTCCTGTAGAGAGTATAATTCATACAGTATAAATATATTAGAACATATGGTGCCTATAGTAATTCAAAGCACCCCCTTAAGCTCAGGGTCAAAATATTAACTGACTTCTTTATATTAAAACCATCTCAGTCCAGCAGGACATTCCCTTTAAATCCTCAAATAGTATAATAATCTAGGTAATATTACAGTTTGCTGTTGCAAATGTGGCGGCGTAGTCCACTTGATCTGAGGACTTGTCTGCTACAATGTCGATTGCGATCTTAGAAGATAGCGGTCTGGCTCCATGTAAATCTGACACGGCGCTCTGGACAGCAAAATTTAATGCATCTCCTATAAAAGAAAGAAAAAACATACGCAATATATAATGTTTTATTTAACATTGATTGATATAATAAATCACATATGAACTGCTATAAATTGGGGCACTAGAATATTTGTATACATCCAAGTGTGGAGTAGCCATTTTGTTTTCTATAGCCTATGCAGTTAAGGTTGTTGGCCAAACAAGCATGAAACATGACACTATGGACACTTTTAAAGTTAATTTCTGTGGCTGCATGGGCAAAGCTAGAAACAGAACAAATTTATATATGCTTTCTACCATATGACTAGTGGGATGGGATGTCACCACTTCTCCACCTCTCCTACACTTGGCTTTCAAGGGCCAAGGTATACAATCATATTCAAAAACATTACTTAAATTTCACATAAAGATCTTTATTAGGTAAAAAAAATGTCTAAAATGTGTAGGTACCGTAATGGGTATGTACTGATATGCCTACAAGGCCTGATCCACTCCGGTATCTCTAAAAACATTTAGGTACCGCAATGGGTACCTACTGATATGCCTACAAGGCCTGATCCAGTCTAGTATCTCTAAAAATGTGTAAGTACCAAAATGGGTACCTACTGATATGCCTACAAGGCCTGATCCAGTCCGGTATCTCTAAAAATGTGTAAGTACCGTAATGGGTATCTACTGATATGCCTACAAGGCCTGATCCAGTCCGGTATCTCTAAAAATGTGTAAGTATGTAAGTACCGCAATGGGTACCTACTGATATGCCTACAAGGCCTGATCCAGTCCGGTATCTCTAAAAATGTGTAAGTACCGCAATGGGTACCTACTGATATGCCTACAAGGCCTGATCCAGTCTAGAACCTCTAAAAATGTTAACAGAAAAAAAGATCCAAAATTCTTTGACAGGGCATATCATAATGTAAAGCAGCAAAATAAGTAACCCACCACAGGCAATAATGAACAAAAAACGAAAAATTGTGGTTTAAGGGATAACAATAAATGCTTTATTAAGTGACATTTTCCACTTAATAAAGCATTTATTGTTATACCTTAAACCACAATTTTTCATTTTTTTGTTCATCTCTAAAAATGTGTAGGTACCGCAATGGGTACCTACTGATATGCCTACAAGGCCTGATCCAGTCTGGTATCTCTAAAAATATGTAGGTATCGCAATGGGCACCTACTGATATGCCTACTAGGCCTGATCCAGCCTAGTATGTCTAATCCGTGTGCTAAAAAATGTGGCAACATATAAAAAACTAAGGAAAAAAATAGACTGTTTTCAACTTACCAATTCTGCTGGATCCTTCTCCGATTTTTTGTATGTTGTCCACTGCTTTAATGAGACTTATCTTTTCTTGAGGGTCTGTCCATGCAACCTCCATATTAGGTGCCCATCCATACTGAAGGACGGCCACTTGTGTTGCCTCATGACCTTGAAAAAAAAGAGGTGGTATTTCGATAAGATATAGAGGGAAATGATAGATAGAGAGAGAGATAGATAAATACATTTTTATTCTTACCAATATGAGCCTTTTTAATAAAATTTTTCACGAATGTTTTCATATTCTCAAATTCTGATTCTTTGACATTCAACCCACTGTCCAGCATGAATATGACATCCATCTGTTTTATGCATGGTACTTGAAAGGGTAAAAAAACATCAAGACAACAAATTGTCAACATTTATTCATTATTAATATAGAATAGTCTAAATATAGCTAATCTGAATTCATTTTATCAATCACTTTACTGTGAAAAGGTATTACAAAAATTAGACAAAAAATGTCAAAAATGTAAAACATAGGCGGGCCAAGACCACCAAAGTAGAAGTTGCTTTTATTTGGTGTCTTCAAGGCAACTTAATCTATGTACTAAAATAAAAATAAAAAAATAATAATAAAAAATACATAAGATATGCCTACCTATGGGGATATGTGTTGGTTGATCAATTCTTGTGCAACAGCCCGTGAGTATCTCTTCTGTTATACTTGACAATTGGTCATAACTTTCGAAAACTTTTTGATGCCCAAAAATATCGAGCTCTCTTATGGGGGCTTTTGGGCCAACTGATATAGGAAATACATTTATGTTTTCCTCTTTTCTTATGACATCGGTAGGTGGATTTTCCTGTATCATATACACCAAGTGAGGACTTGGGTGACTACTTGGAATGTATTTCTTCGATGTGTGTTGACTGATATATCGAAGAGCTTCTCCGGTGTTGGTGGCATTTCCACCTCTATGTTCAATTTGTCTGATCTGTCTAATGATCTCCTGTTTCCGTAATCTCCCCGTGAAGGTGTATTCGACTGTGACAGTGAAAGAATACTGAATGATGGTGATATGTATGGTTTCTTCTCCGATATCCATTCTCTGAATCAAATCTTCAAGGAAGATCTTAATCTTCTCGATGCTCATAGAACCTTCAAACGCAATTGTAAGTTCCCTATCAGGTATTACGGGGACGTGACCTGGTGTAGTCATCATGGGGGTTTGTCTTGAAGGCTCTGCCGTGGTGGTGGTAATGTCTACCGGTGGCTCTGTTGGAATTTTAGAAGGTGCTATTGAACGTCGTGTTGGTTCCGGTACTAAGTCACATAAATAGTCAATTATTTCATCTTTGCGAGCCATCAAATCCTCCACGTTGGGCACAAGGAATGGTTTGTTCATTGGCGATTGCATTTTAATGAATTCAATATCACCCATGTCAACATAAGGCCCAATCCCGATTGGAATCAGAGTGATTTTACGCTTTTTTATTCCTCTTATAAATGACAAGCTCTTTGAACTTTTGGAGGCTGTTATTAATAAGATCATTCTTGGGGCGTTGTCCCTTTTAGCCAGATCAAAAACGTACGAATTTGTAAATTTAATCCCCTCAGCGGCAGAAGATGTTGGACTTCCCATATATTTCATATTTCTCACTTTGGCAACCATGTCGGAGAGTTTCCGTCTCTCATTAAGGCTGAATAATTTAGGCGTGTGTGTAGAATTGTACTGGACGACAGAGACTCGGATTCTTTTTTGGGAGATACGTATTTTTTCCATAATACTGACAATAAAATCCTTTACGGTTTCAAAACTTGTTTTTGGAAGTTTCGAGGAACCGTCAACCAGGAAGACCAAATCCATGGCTTTCTCACAGTTATATGTCCCAGGTGCCACTGTGCCCTCATATTCTTCCTCAAATGGTGTGGGTTCAGGGGTTGGTTCTCCAGGGGGAATTTCTGGTGATCTTGTAGGCGGTGATGTTGTATGTACTGTACAAGTGCTGCACTGTAATCTTTGTTCTTCACAATGACTTGAAAGAGAAAAGAAACCCATAAAATATTGTAATAAGTAGTCTTAAAGAGCATCTATCACTTTGGAGAACCCAACATGTTCTCAGATTCTACAGACAGTCCAAAAATATCAACGAGAACTATATAATGCTATATTTTCACTATGGTAGCAGTGCAGGGAAATTGATTGCTTCCTTCTGAGATCCCACAGTTGATCAGTGTGGGACATCCTGCCATCATCTTAGTGCTTGACCTTCTTAACAAACAGGTATTATCTACAGAGGAAAACAATTTGATGTATAGTATATATCGATTTTCCCAAAACATGTATGACGTTCTACCACTTGGTGTCACTAGATTCAACTAGTGGCAGGGAAGTCAAACAAGCCAGGGGTCAGGAGCCAGGAGGTCACATATGAAACACAGGGAGAAAGCAGAGCCGAGGTTGGGGTATGAGCCAGAGGTCAGAAACCAGGAAATCAAGTAAAATACACAGGGAGAAAGCAGAGTCGAGGTCATGGCATAAGCCAGAGGTCAGAAGCCAGAGGGGTAATGTCAGAGTCAGGGGAATGGGAGGAGAGAGGTAACCAAGAACCAGGTAGGTAGACAAGATCAGAGCAAGCACATACGAGAGCCAAGGCATTCATGCTCTTACTATGACTGGCGATGTTCTGGGTGAGGTTGCTCCCTAATGAAGCAAAGCAATCACCCAGAACGAGGGGCCTGAGAAGCCCCTCCTAATCCCAGCGTAGGATCCGAGGATGAGAAATAACCCATCCACCGGAGCATAATACAAAACAGAACATCGGCTCTACTGAATATCAGAGCACCGCGGATCAGAACCATGACAACATGATTTCAATACAGAGAAGGTTGAAACAGCCAATACTTTTTTTTTCATGAGAGATAGGCCACTGCCAGAAGAATCTGGTAGTGGTTTTCTCCTCTCTCCATTGAAAATACTTGAACATTCAGCAAACCCAAGAAATACAGTATCTTTCTCCTAGAGTTGGGCGGATCAATTCATAAGATTCCGGTGCATTGACCAGGTCAGTAGTCCCAGGGAGCTGGAGGACAAGAGGTTTGCAAATTTCTTACCTATCTGAATCCCCAAAGTGGCACTTGATTAACCGGGCTGGCATGATGTAATAGGTGCATCATGCCACAATGATGACATTGCACAAGCTCGGCTACTCAAAAGCCATGCCAACAATCCCGAAAGGATAGTCATGTGTCTCCCATCCAGAGGCCAGAAACTACTGACTTGGCTGATGGCCCAGAGTCTCACTAATCGATCGTCCCAACCTAACTTTTGTGCACCCAAGATGGAAATCAAAAGAACGTGGAGGTGCAGTTGTCGCGGGCGGGGAGGAGGGTGTCAGCACACCGCGCTCACCCCTTCTGCTCGGGTCCGGCAGTTGCTCCTGGTGGCTCGAGCTGCGGGCCGGATCCCGGGGTGTCTCGAGCGACACTCCTCGCCCGTGAGTGAAAGGGGGGTGTTTGTTGGGATTATAGTTCGTGACGCCACCCACGGTTGTGGTGATTGCACCACCGCTGCTTTGGATGGGGATCCCGGGGATGGTGATGGGAGCAGCCAGGTGTTGTGTTGCCCCTCCGTGGGTAGGGGTTGGTGATCCCGGGGCCCGGTGAAGAGATGTAAAGTGTAGGGCCTGAAGGGCGCAGGGACGCGGGGGCAGCGCTGTGCCTTGCGGCACTGTGGTACTCACTCAGCCTGAGACTTGGACACAGTTTGTACGGTAAACCAACGGCTGGTAGGACGGTCCCACGGACGGCTGCACCTGCACTCCCGGTAGGTGACGGTGATGTCTCTCCTCCTTGCACCTGTGTTGTCTGATGGTATCGGTGGATTCCCTCCGGTTACCCGCTCCCCGACTGCAATCTGGGCCGGAGGAGCTCTACACTTTGCCCGCAGGCGCTGGCCCTGGGGAAACTGGTGCCTTGGCGGTGGCGGTGTCTCCCCGGTAATGGTCGGGCTGTTGCCGTCAATCGGGACTTTGTTGCTGGGGGATCTGCGTCCCCTTCACTGACGGATTCGGCAAATTGGGCGACTCCTAGCCTTGCCGGGGTCCGAGAGGCCCCTGCCCTGGTGCTGACTGTCCTTCGGAACACTGCTCCAGACCACCGGGCACACAGCCAACGGGGTCCTTCCAGGAACTTCCGAACCGTCCCACTCCGGACAGTCACCGCCGTCGCTGACCTTGCTGTTCTAGCCCTACACACAGCTGGGCTCTCAGGCTCTGCGCAATCTCTGCGCTCTCTCCACTTCTTGCTTTCCTCCTTTTCCACTTTCCTTTCCTTCACTTTCACTTCTGGTTGTTTACTCTAGCCCCTGCCTGGGCTACTCCTCACTCCTTCCACTTCCTCCTCCCTGACAGTTCTGCACTCTCCCCCTGCCCGGGGCTATCTGCCTGGTAACTTCCTGCCTCCAGAGTTGTGAGCTCCTTGGTGGGCGGAGCCAACCGCCTGGCCCACCCCGTGGTGTGCATCAACAGACTCTTGGAGGGAGGCAACAAGGGTTTCTGGTTAGCAGATGTGCCTACCTGGAGTGTGGGGTGTAGTGGTGTTGTTATCTGTGTCCCCTGGCTTGCCCAGGGCGACACACAGTATTAGCCTATATTTTTCTTCTCACTCTGTATCACAGATTTATACATAAACCTATGCTACCTGCTTGGGCCCTAAACAGGTCTGACTGCCAGAGTGATCAACAGATCACCATGGATCTGGCTTCTGGCACCTCCATCACTTTCTCTACAATGGAATAACTATCTGTATCTGTGACTACCATATGAATAGGGGTTATTTTAATATAAACATTTAAAGTCCTTTTTTTGGGGGGAGGAAGGGTTCATTTTTAAAGGGAATCTGTGAGCATGTTTTTGCTATGTAAGTTGAAGACAGTATGCTGAAAGGGTTAAGAAATAGATTTCAGAGATGCTTTTCTTGTCAAGGCTCTATCTGTTGTTGTCAAACGGTGATTGGCTATAAACTCGCCGAGTGTCATGGCAGCAGCAGACGCTTTTCAAGCAACAGACTCTGATACTCTGCACTGTGGTTTCTCTGGTGCTTCTGAGTTGCACAGGCAGGCTCGGGTATCGATCAGCTGTGTGCTCATTTGTGATCAGGCTAGCAGGAGTTACTTTGTGCTGGCCTGCTGCTTATCTCTGGGATCACATGTTGTGGGAAAACCTATCACAGCTACTCCTTGCCTTTTTAACATGGTGGAATCTGTCTTCCCATGCCGACTATAGCTTTTGCTACAATGGTCTGTGTGCTGTTGTGTCCCAGTCCTGCTGGTGATTGTAGTGCTTTGTGCGTGGCGTTGTTGTGGTTCTCTCTTGTCCCTGCTCTTATTTTCCTCCTTATCACTTGTTGTCTAATGCCGCTGTATGAGCATGCTGTTTGATTGTGTTTTGGTTTCCCCTGTTTGTCCTTATATGTGGGTTCTACCACTCCTGTGCCGCCCCCCCCTGGGGTGAGGGAGAGGAGGTATGAGATCAGGGATGGCCAGGAGCAGGGCTAGGAAGGTGGCCCAGACATCGTCACCATCAGGCGTATGTCTGGGATCAAGAACAGCTTGGGGTCCCCTAGGCAATTTGGATGCCCTGCTCCCTGGTTATCCCATCACATCCCTTGATATTTACTTGCCATGTTTGTTTAAGCAGCAGGACTTATCATTGCTCAAGCTATAATGTCATGTGCATGGCAGTCCGGCATGCCCCCTCCCCTGATTGACAGCTTAATGTCAATATACAATCTCTTTAGAGAGCTCTCTCAGCTCTGCTACATGGCTAAATCTAAACATTCTGATTGTGTCAGACCGGCTGCAGCCAGTACATTTGGTAAAAGTTGATTTTCATGAGCCTGTCTAACAAATTTGGATAAGCAAAGTTGTAGAGGAAAAAAATAAAATAAGACTTAAAGTGGCTCTGACAGCAAATTTCTGCAATGTAACCTGAAGACAGTATGCTGCAAGTGTTAAAACAGATATTTCAGCTTAAGCCTCTTATCTTTATTATTAGTGGGTCTCAGCAGCCTGTGAGTTATAGTCTGACTCCTCCCCCTGTGTAATTAGCAGCTTCTGTCTATGGAAATGTGTACTGAAAGCCTGGTGTGGGCAGAGACAGCTCTCAGAGCTCAAATCTAAAATATTTCACCCCTAATCTAAGTAATACATCATTGGCTTCAGGATCCCTTTGCCGACATCATGCTGCTCTCAGATGAGGTAGTAAAAACCTGCTGACAGTTTCCCTTTAAAAGGTATATTTTTGGTAAGACACAATGTCATATAGATTGATGGTAACTACAATAAGCCAAATGATAATAGTGATAATACCATTCCTGGCAAAGTGCAGGGTCATCTTGGTTCAACAATATGTGTTTTCCATGCGGGATGCGGCGTCCTTCGACCACACACACAGGGCAGTCTTGCACGTCAATACATGATCCCGTCTCCTCATTCAAGATTTTACCTAAGTGACACAATAACAATCGTAAGGGTTTTGGTATAACCTTCCCCATAAATTCAAGCGATGCTCCTTCAGACATATATACGGCCAGGAAATATCTCTTATAATTGGGCCGAATCTACATTATTCTCACAGTTACTCAATTTACAATGTAAAAATTTATAAAAAAAAAAAAAAGTGTAAAAAAATGAAGAAAAAACTTAGATAACTACTAAAAGCATTCCTTTTCCAGCCTGTAAAAAAATTATTTGCACATTCTTATAAATGTTGGAATTTGTTTTCTGAAGTCCCGGCCAACAATATTTATCCATTCTATAAAAAAAAACAAAAAAAAACATCTGCTCGGCTGTAACAAATTATTTCATATTCCTTGAATTCTTGCTGATAGCAGAACAGCTACAAAACAAGAAGTTTCCATAATGCTTGAGGCTGCGTGTAATTATTATTATTATTTTTATTTATTTATTTTTTTTGCTGCCGTATGATTATTAACATTTTAGTCAAAACGTACAACAAAATGTTTTCATTACACTAAAAAAAATATTCAAAGGGTGTTAATACTTTTGCAAATACTTTAATATTAATATTTAATACTTTTAGATTTAATTTACCAGTATATTTAATTATAATTTATACTATCTGTAGTACCCGGCGTTGCCCGGGATAGTAACTATCTCTCTATTTCTCTCCCAGTCTCTGTCTGTATCAGTCTCTCTGTCTGTCTCTCTCTCTCTCTCTGTCTGTCAGTCTCTTTCCCCGTCTGTCTCGTTCCAGTTCTGTCTCGTTCCAGTTCTGCCTCGTTCCAGGTCTGTCTCTTTCCCCATCTGTGTCTTTCCCCGTCTGTCTCGTTCCAAATCTGTCTCGTTCCAAATCTGTCTCGTTCCAGATCTGTCTCTTTCCCCGTCTGTCTCTTTCCCCATCTGTCTCTTTCCCCATCTGTCTCTTTCCCCATCTGTCTCTTTCCCCATCTGTCTCTTTCCCCGTCTGTCTCTTTCCCCGTCTGTCTCTTTCCCCGTCTGTCTCGTTCCAGGTCTGTCTCGTTCCAGGTCTGTCTCGTTCCAGGGCTTTCTCGTTCCAGGTCTGTCTCGTTCCCGGTCTGTCTCTTTCCCGGTCTGTCTCTTTACCGGTCTGTCTCTTTACCGGTCTCTTTCCCGGTCTGTCTCGTTCCAGGTCTGTCTCGTTCCAGGTCTGTCTCGTTCCAGGTCTGTCTCATTCCAGGTCTGTCTCTTTCCCTGTCTCTTTACTTGTCTCTGTCTCTTTCATTGTCTCTGTCTCTTTCCCCGTCTGTCTCTTTCCCCATCTGTCTCTTTCCCCATCTGTCTCTTTCTCCGTCTGTCTCTTCCCCCGTCTGTCTCTTTCCCCGTCTCTCTCTTTCCCCATCTCTTTCCCCGTTTGTCTCTTTCCTCGTCTGTCTCTTTCCCCGTCTGTCTCTTTCCCCATCTGTCTCTGTCTCTTTCCCTAGCTGTTTACTTGTCTTTGTCTCTTTCCTCGTCTGTCTCTGTCTCTTTCCCTATAAGTTTACTTGTCTCTTTCCCTGTCTGTCTCTTTCCCTGTCTGTCTGCGTCTGTCTGCCTCTGTATGTCTCTTTTACAGTCTCTATCTCTCTTTCCCTGTCTGTCTGTCTCTGTCTGTCTCTTTCTGTCTCTCTCTATCCGTCTCTCCACCTCACACATAAGCTTCTTATACTAACAATTTATTTTATTCCTATAACAACCAATTACAGCTCCTATTAATAACCTGTAGCTCGCAGCTCCATTGACTTTAATGGAGGCAGGATTTTTGGAGAGTAACTGTAAAGCGCAGGGTTAAATTTTCTCAGCAAAACATAGTCTACAGTATGACGTTCCCTGAATCACATGAGGCGCCTGTGCAAAATTTCGTGATTGTAAATGTGACGGTGCGGATTCCTTTAACGGACATACACACACATACATACACTCAGCTTTATATATTAGATTTAATTTATATTTAATTTAATTTTAATTTATATTTAATATTTAATACATTTTCTCTTATGTTTATTGCTGCAAAGTAGTGAAAATAGCAACTAAAGCAAATTATAAATTTGTCGTTTCGTCTCTGCCGAATCTATGCAAATCTATGGGCGCGATTCATCTTTTTTTCCATCAGTGGTATTTGCTGAGGGGTTTTGTGCCAAATTCTTTAAAAGGGAACATGTAGTGCATAAATTTGGTGCAAATTCAAAACTGTTTTTTTTATTTTTGTCTTTAGCTGTTTTTTGTACCCTTTTTGAGCACAAATAAGTCACAAATCCTTCATAGCCTAGGGTCCCCTAGCGTAAGTGACAGTAGAGGAGCCCCTGTCCCTCTCTATCCTGCAGTCACATCATGACGACGAGGTTCCTACTTCATGTGTGATTGTGGCTAATCCTTCGCCAAAGTGTTCTTGTAATATTTTAAAGGCATCAATAGAGAACTTACCGGGGGGACAGTGGGCATGGCAGCCTTCCACACATTTAAGGGGGCAATTTGTGTGTTCGGGATGTTGACAGGTCACTGGACAAGCCGGTGCGCAACTGTTGTACCTCCATTCACACACATAGTCCAGCTCCTTCACATTCTTCTCTTCACAACTCTGTGCTATAGTCAAAAAATGCAAACAAAAATTAGCAAATAAGAGGCATCAGATATCTACAGGGATTCCTGAATAAATATCATATGAACTTATGTATTGGGACTCATGTCTTAATCATTGAATTCAGGTTTTTGACTCCTTCCCATTGCCCCGTAGTGTATAACATCTGGCTCTCTGCCTTTACTAACCAACGTCTGACAGAATGACTGGTGGTAAAGGCCTTACTGATACTAGTAAGATCCAAGCATAATGCCTAGTGTCATATGGAGAAGACTATGGAGGTGACGTGTTCTATGCAGTCACAGATCACACTTCTCTATACTAGTCTGATGGACAAGTCTTGGTTTGGTGAAGGCCAGAAGAAAGTTACCCGGGTGACTGCATTGTGCCCGCTGTACAGTTTGGTGGAGGTGGGATAATGTTAAAGACTTGTTTTTCCAGGGTTGGCCTTAGCCCTTAGTTCCAGTGAGAGGAAATCTTAATTCTTCAGTACAAGACATGTAAATAATTATAGCTTCCTTCTTGGTGGGAACAGTTTGAGGAAGGACCTTTTCTGTTCCAAGACTTTGTCCAGTCTGGAAGGTCCATAATGACATTGACGGGGTCCTTTGGTGATGGAACACAACCGGCCGTACAAAGGATGTACTTCAACTCTTCGGCAAAAATTCGAACAGACTCCTCCAAAACCTTATAGAAACCCTTCTCAGAAGGGCGGTAGCCGTTATATCTGCAGAGGGGCTGACTCCATAATATGGATGTAGGATGGTGGGTCAGAGGAGCTCCTTTAGGTGGAATGTGGAGGGGGCACATACCATATTTTTCATTTTAGAACTTAGAGAGAAATAAAAGAAAACGAAAGGGGGTCCGTCTTATCTTACAATCCGGTGGTGTCTTACCGGGGGGGTGCTTTAGCGGTGGTGGAGCGGGATCACAGGAGGCAGGGGCGGTGGTGGGGCAGGGCAGTGCAGCGGGTGACCCAGATGCTCTGTCGATGGTGTGGGTGTCGCGGGCAGAGGAGGGGACGCCGCGCTCTCCCACCGCCCGGGTGCGGCCGCTGCTGCTGCTGCGGCTGCCGCTGCTCGGTGGTGGCTCGAGCGGTGGGCCGGATCCCGGGGACTCGAGCGGCGCTCCTCGCCCGTGAGTGAAAAGGGGGTTGATTGTGGGGATTTATTGTCCGTGACGCCACCCACGGTTGTGGTGATTTTGGTGACACCACCGCTGCTCTGTACGGGGATCCCGGGAGCGATGACAGGGAGCAGCTTTGTTGTTAATTCCTCCCTCCGTGGGTAGGGGGTTGGTTGTCCCGGGGCCCGGTGATGGGGTAAGGGTGAATGGCAGGCGGGTTACGGGGCCTGGAGAGGTGCAGGGTCGCAGGGGCAGCGCTGTGCCGCACGGCACGGTGGTACTCACTCAGCCCAATGATGAAGACACAGTTCTCGGTAAAACACTTGGCTGGATGGACGGGTCCCACAGACGGCTGCAGTGTTGTTACTCCCGGCAGGTTGATGGTGACTGCCTTTCCCTGCACCTGTGTACGGTTGTTGGTTCCGATGGGTCCCCACCGGTAACCCGCTCCCCAGCTTGGATGTGGGCTGGAGGAGCCCCCTTCTTGCCCGCAGGCTCTGGCCCTGAGAAACGGTTGCCTTGGCGGTGGCGGTGTTTCCCTATTCTGGTTGGACTTTTGCCTTCTGTCGGGACTTAGCTGTTTGGAAACCCAGGAGGTCCCCTTCACTAACGGATTCGGCAAATTAACGGCGACTCCTAGCCTTGCCTAGTCAGTTGCTCCTTTACCACACTTTACTCCTTCCTCTTGCACTTCCCTAGCTTAACTGCCTGAGCTAAACTAACTCTTTTCCCGCCTCCAGGACTGTGAACTCCTCGGTAGGCGGGACCAACTGCTTGGCCCACCCCCTGGTGTGATCATCAGCCCCTGGAGGAAGGCAACAAGGGTTTTTGTCTGACTTCGGTGTGCCTGCTGGGAGTGTGGGGTGTGTAGGGTGTTGTGCTCTGTGGCCTCTTGCTTGTGCAGGGCGCCACATTCCCCCTTAGTTAAATGCAGACCGTCCGCGGGCTGCCCGTCCATCACCGGTTTTATTTTCACCAACTGAAAAATAGTAAAACGGTTAACGGTAAACATATTTACAAGTATAATAACATCTTCCCACATCGGGAGGTACTCTTACTTAAACGTTGCGTAACGGTTACGGCTTCCGCTCTCTCCCACCCAAGCAACCTGGCCCTGATGCTGACCCTAAGCAAATAGGCAGCACCCCTTGACCCCAGTCCTGCACAAGTTGCCCGAGCGGGTTCTGTCTTTTTCAGGGGACCCACGACCATGGGGAACCCCTGAAACCCCCAGAGGATTGCCACCGGTTCCGGTGGTGGCTGGGCCCCAGCCTGCTCCACTGCGGGCCCTTCCCCCAATCTGCCTCTCCGGAGGCGGCAACGGTAGAAGGCCATAACAACAATTATTTACATGCCACTAACGTTTGTGGTTGCCCTGCAAGTTCTCGGGCCTGTTCATAAAGAGTCCTTTATGCAACTTTTGGAATGGTCCCCACGGGGACAACGGTGTCGGTAACAACCGGTTTCAATCAGGGCTTCAAATCAGGTGACTTCATCGGTTAATCATTTCTTATAATTTTTGCAAAAACTTTTAAACTTTACAACAGTAGTGGTCCCAACGGGGACGGTGACAACGGTATTCCGCTGCCCTTACTCCGAGTCCTCGGCATCACTGGGGGGAGGGAGCGCGGTGCACACACGGGCCTCCTGGCTGCCCCTCAACTTCGTATCCAGGGCGAACCACCCCCTCTCCCCGCAGTGCCGGGTGTACTGTACCAGGTCCCCTGGCATCAAGTTGCGGCCTGGGTGCTCTTCTGGCAGGTGAGCATTAACATCCCGCCGGGCTATAAAAACTTCGGCCTCCAGGCCTGGTTCATAAATGAATCCATAGCCCCGGCGGACATCAAACCGCCTCACCTGCTCCTCATACAGCGGGCCCCGGACACAGAAGGTTGCCTGGCGGAGGCTCTCTTTCTCCTGGATCGCACGGGCCACCAACTCCGCCTTCTTCCTCTCCCTTTCCTCGATTTCTAGGCCCAACGGTACCGGCTCCCTATCCCAGTATGGAGCTGCTGCGAGCTCCGGCGCACGGGTCGGGCCCCGCGAGACCTTTTGGACACTGCCCACTGCTGGTGATCTGGGCAGAAGGTCCCGCGGTGACTTGGCCTTGGACGCTGCCTTGCAGCGACAACCCGGTGCAACCTCAGCCGAGGTGTGGGGGATGGGCACAGGGGCTTTCCGCTGCTGGGCCTTTTTCACGGAGCGGTCTATCGGCTCCGGCTCGGGGGACCTCTCGGGGGATGCCTCCGGTTCAGGCTTCGGGGATTTCCATGGTAGCACCTCCGGTCGGCTATGGGCTCTGGCTACAGGTCGGCCCGCCTGGGCGGGCATGCGGGGTATCGCTACCGGTGGCAGTGGTAGCGGGCCTAGTGACGGGGTCACGGCAGTCAGGGTGGGTGGCGAGGGAGGCAGCAGGGCGAGGGGGTTTAGACCGGGTTCCGCAACCACGATGACCGACCCACTAGGGGTATCGGGGCGTGGGTCACTCACCCTCCCTTCCGCAACTTCCTCCTCGCGTCTCCGCACGGTCGCTATGACCTCCGTCATGTCGGTCTCCCACTCCTCCAAGAGGAGCTGCATCTTGACCTGCAGCCTCTGATAGAGCTGTGCGGTCCGGATCTCCACCCACGCCGCTGTTCCAGGCGCGGGGGCTACGGTGCTTCGGGACGGCATGTACATCTTGCTGGCGGCCTCTCCCAGGAACAAGATGGACGCAGGGTCCTGGCATCCCTGCTTTTTTAGCCGTGCTCACATGCGTCCAGCAGCCATTTCGTCCCCCTTAGTTTCTTTCCGGCTCCTCCTCTATCGGGGCGGGGTTTTGACCTTCGCGCCTCAACTACTCGAGGAGACGCTCGAGCGGGAATTCTTCGCGCCAAAGATGGCGGCTTCTGCAAATTTTCAGCCGGACACCTCCGGCTATAACAAGGCGCACCTCTACCCAACGGCAGAGCGGTAGGATCCTGTTCATGACGCCAAGTTGTCGCGGGCAGAGGAGGGGACGCCGCGCTCTCCCACCGCCCCAGTCCGGCCGCTGCTGCGGCTGCAGCTGCTCGGTGGTGGCTCGAGCGGTGGGCCGGATCCCGGGGACTCGAGCGGCGCTCCTCGCCCGTGAGTGAAAAGGGGGTTGATTGTGGGGATTTATTGTCCGTGACGCCACCCACGGTTGTGGTGATTTTGGTGACACCACCGCTGCTCTGTACGGGGATCCCGGGAGCGATGACAGGGAGCAGCTTTGTTGTTAATTCCTACCTCCGTGGGTAGGGGGTTGGTTGTCCCGGGGCCCGGTGATGGGGTAAGGGTGAATGGCAGGCGGATTACGGGACCTGGAGAGGTGCAGGGTCGCAAGGGCAGCGCTGTGCCGCACGGCACGGTGGTACTCACTCAGCCCAATGATGAGGACACAGTTCTCGGTAAAACTCAGCTGGATGGACGGTTCCCACAGACGGCTGCGGTGTTGTTACTCCCGGCAGGTTGTTAGTGACTGCCTTTCCCTGCACCTGTGTACGGTTGTTGGTTCCGATGGGTCCCCACCGGTAACCCGCTCCCCAGCTTGGATGTGGGCTGGAGGAGCCCCCTTCTTTCCCGCAGGCTCTGGCCCTGAGAAATGGTTGCCTTGGCGGTGGCGGTGTTTCCCTATTCTGGTTGGACTGTTGCCTTCTGTCGGGACTTAGCTGTTTGGAAACCCAGGAGGTCCCCTTCACTAACGGATTCGGCAAATTAACGGCGACTCCTAGCCTTGCCGGGGTCCACAAGCCCCTGCCAGATGGTGCTGGCTTCTCTTCGTGTACCGGTCCGGTACCGCCGGGCTACCGTCCGTCCACGGTCCTCACGGTAACTCCGATAGGCCACTCCTGCAGACGGTCACCACCGTCTGCCAACCTTGCTGTCTCGCCCGGGCCACACACCCGGACGCTGTCAGTCAGTTGCTCCTTTACCACACTTTACTCCTT